>NC_139534.1:37032560-37197560 GCF_965153285.1 Podarcis tiliguerta
ATATGTTTCAGAAGTTTTTTTATCCCAGTTCAGGGCAGCTTGTTGAAAAGGATGGCAAGGAGATGTCAGCAGAAAGGGCAAGAAGAAAAGTCGATGCAATAACAAAAAAAAAACAACAACAGGAAACAGTGAGGAGGTACAAGATTGACAGCACAATCCTATATATGTTTCCTTGGAAGTAAATACCACTGTAGCCCTGTTCAGCCAAGCGTCTTCACTGTCCTGTTTTCAGTGTCAGCTAAAAACATAGAATCATAGAACTGCAGAGTTAGAAGGGACCCTGAGGATCATCTAGTCCAACCCCTGTCCCATATGTAGAATGCTGACATGTGTTTTAATCTGGTTTTTTGTTTATCAGTGATTTTAATTTTTAAAATGTTTTGAATAGTGGCTTTCTACTGCTTTTACCAATAATTTTATGGTTTTAGTCTCTCTGTAAACCATTTTGAGGTTTATTACAATCGAGTGATGTATAAATTAATGAAACAAATAAATAAATAAAATGCCACAACTAGGCTGTTCTACTGTCAAATAGAGAACCCACAGCCTAAGATAGCTAGGCCTGCTATAGCCGACAGAGGCATGCCAATCTGTCTTGCAAAAAGAATTTTGTCACAAGCTTTCTGTAAAGGCCACAAATCAGAAACAAGTGTGATTCCGTCAATGAAGAACAGTAATTATGAGTCTTTAGAATTTATCCAAACCAAGTGTGTGCTGTGTGTGCCTGTCATTCAGTTTAAGGAATTAAAAAGTCAAGTGCATGTAGCATTAAATATGAATGATAAGTTTAAGGAATAAAGTAAGTAAAAGACAAATATGCATGTTTCATTACACAGAAGGTAGTGGTGCCACTGGCAACCTTTGCTTTAATGTGGGAGGAAAAAAATCCAGCCTAAGCTGATCAAACAGTATGAAAGAAATAAAGATCAAGGTATATTTAAGAAAAATGTTATAAAGAGTTTGTAGAAATGTAGGGGGGAATATAATTATTAATGTTAGCATCTGCTTTGACCGTGCTCCATAACTATGCTTTCCTTTGAAAACAAGTGGATCAGATGATAAATAATACAATGCATTGCTATTGCAAAATGGATTTCTCTAAAAAGAAAAGAAAACAGAATAGTCAGTGTGAGACATGGACTTAATATAATTTGCTTTCCCATGATGGCCCTTGAAGGCATGCATACCTGTCAGCCAATTTTTACTGTGAAATCCTTTGTATGTTGACTCGAAAGTAGGTCCTGCTGTATTCAGTAGGACTTACTCACATGTAAGTGGGCAGGCGAGTGAAGCCTCAGGCTGCAATCCTATAAACAATCACCTGGCACTTAGTCAACTGAACTCAGTGGGGCTCATATATACAGATGGGACTGTACTGTGAGAACAACGTCATGTAAGAAACCTGTGAGCAAAGACTAAATCACTGGATCACTGCAGTCTACAAGATTATCTAGATGTCTATAATATTGTGCTAATGTGTGCTAAGGCAGTGGTTATCAAACTCTTTTCTCTGGGCTACACTTTCAGGGGGGGAATTGCTTTAAAAAACCAAGGTTTTTATTGATAAGCAATATATCAGAAAACAAAAAGAAACAACTCCTAGCAGTGCTTGATTTATAACATAAAATATAACTGCTTTATAATATATTCATGGGGCATCCAGAAAGTATAAAACAATACAGCGACATAGGATGTGAGTCATTCCCAAAATATAATATGAATTGTCCTCAAATATTCCTACTGCTCTTGTCATCCTCTCCTGCCACAGCACTACACCCAGTGCCGTCTTTACCCGGGGGGGTGCAAGGGGGGTGGGGCACCCGGGCACCAAATTCTGGGGGGCACTAGGTGCCTGCCGCTGAAGCCGCCTAAGCTCTTAACTATCTTCATGTTATGAAATAATAAATAATTTTGACCAAGCTATAAAAACAAAATACATATATACCTAAGTATTAGCAAAATATATACCTACTGTTTCACTAAAGGACTTTCAACTTTGTGCGCTCATTTACCAAAGACGCGCCGTGTCGGCAGTGGCGCTTGTCATTCACAACGGTGCACGCAAAATCAACTCTTACATTGAAATATTATGTTACGTATTGTATTGAGCTGTGATGCTATGGGTCAGCGGCACCTTTGAGACTACTGATGTTTCTCCTAAGTAGGTGCCTAAACAGTACGTATAAGTTTAAGTGTGGTGGTGTTGTATACTTAAGTATAAGTATAAATAAATGAGCAAATAAAAAAGTTTATTTCATTTTCCTCCCTTCTTTTGTAAACAAGAGATAATGCGTAAGCCTGGTGTCTGACATAAGCATAATAAAAGTTAATTTGGGGGCTAAACTAAATTTGGGGGCACTGGGCGGATCTTTGCACCACGGCGGGGCATATGCGAAAGACAGCCCTGACCACACACTTTGAGAACAACTGCACTAAGGTCATATTGTCTAGTATAGATGAAGTATCCTTCCAGTCAATGGGAAATTCCTCCCATGATCCAGTGGACTGGGGAAAGAATGAAGAATAAGAAGAGAACTTGGTTATAAAGAGAATTAAGGCCACAATTCTATATCAGCTGACATGAAAGTCAGTCTCATTGAAGTCAATAGCTTGAGTTCAACGGGGACTTTCTTCTGAGTAGACACATATAGGCTTGTAGTATTTGAATGATAAATTGTGTGTGAATATGTTTATTTACATCATTGTCTCTGTGTGTAGCCATATGTGAAATTAGTAATTAAAATGTAATTCAGTGACATCATCAGTGTGCTCTGAAAATAAGATATGGTATTTGCCATCATGGATGCATCATGGAGGCACAGATCATGTAGGAGAAATGCTCAATAATGCAAATATTTTAGAAATATGTCAAATAGCAAAAAATAAATAGTGAACCATATAATAGTTCCTTTTATTACCAGAAACGGCCTTGTATTGTTGTATTATATTATTACATACTGTGGTTGGCATTCACTTGTGGCAAAATATGTATGATTACAAAGGTTTGTATGACCAACTATCTCATTTGAAAATCTGGGTATTTTTAAACATGAGAAAGCCAGCAGACCAAACTGGATTAGCCCAAGGATCAATAAAAGAAAGTGATTTCTTGTTATTATTTCCATCTCATAACTGCTTGGAGTGATTGTAATACAGAAGTTCATTCATATTTAAGAATGTGATACAAGCCCTGCAGGATCAGACTAAAGGCCCAGCTAGTCCAGAAGAATTCCATGCTCACAATGGCCAATCAAATGCCTCTGGCAAGCCCCCAAGCAGAACATGAACACAACGGCACTCTCTGCACTTGTGTTCCCCAGCCAGTGGTATTAAGGGGCATGCAGTCTGTGATGCTGGAGGTAATCAGTTGTGAGCAGTGAAATTTTTCATAGGGGAACAGTTAGAGCCAGAGAGGTGATTGGGGGGTGGGATGACATTGACCACGTGACGTCTTGACATCCTGATGTTGCATGTGTGAGCATCGCGCCTCCTTCCCTAAGGAGCTTTCCTAAGGCAGGCTTTGGGAAGGTGGCAGGAGGACGCTTGGACTCCTTGAAGCATCAAACATCCCTCCCTAAGCCAGGCAGAAGCTTCCTTTGGGAAGGAGGCACCAGGCTGTAATACTTTAATTTACCGGGAACATTTGGGAGACTAGCCTAGTCCCCCTAGTCCACTGACTGCATGCCACTGGAGGTAATAAATAGCCATTGGTGGCCTTCTCCTTCAAGAATTTATTTAATTCTCTTTTAAAGCCATCTAAGTGAGTGGCCATTACCACATTCTGTGGAAGCAAGTTCTAGCATTACGATGGAAGGAGAAAAACTTCTCTCTAGTTGTCAGAACAGGAAGTCAACATATTTCCCAGCAAGGTTCCAACTAGGTGCCTTGGTTCCAACTATTTGTTGTATGGAAGCTATGACTCCTTGGTGACGTTAAAGCTAAAATTGCAAGGTTTGGGTAGTAATGATTAAAATCAACAATGCTAAAAACATATTCCTAGTACTCCAGAGCTGTTAAGAGTATTAAAAACCAACTTCTCTCTTTATATGAAACTATTCCAGTCATTATCCTCATGATCTGAAATTAGTTATTTCGCTGAGTAGAAGTACAGAAATTTGCTCACTTTTAAGGAAGGTGGCGATTTTTATTTCTTTCAAGTATTTGTAAGACCACCAAACCCAAGTTTGGGCACATGTCATTTTTGTGTGTTTCTTTTTAAAGCACATAGTTGTTTTTACAAACGTAGTGCTGTGAGAGCAAGCTTCTTCAGAAACATGTTTATCTTAATTAGGAGAGTCAACAGACTCCTAATGGGGAGAAATTTGTATTTTTCTCTGCGGTATCTAAAGCATCAAAGGCCTAGTTCTCATGCCAAACCAATCTTCCTGCCTGCCTGCCTTTCAAATCCAGGTGAATTGCAGACAGCTGAGCAGACATTTTCCCCAAAGCTTCTATTGACCTGGCTCCAGTCTTTTTCCTTTCTCTGTCTCTCTATCTGTGTGTCGCTTTTCTTTCTCTTTCTGTGTATTTTTTTTCTATTTTCGCCTCAGGAAACCTAGGGATATTCATGGCACTGAGGCAAATAATGTGGAATTAAAAACTAAATTCTTCAGGCCTTATCCTAGCAACAGGGCCATCACCATCTGTTCGGAGGACAGGCCTGCCATTATCTGGTAAATTCTTTGTACATACTCCATCACCTGTGAGGGGAAAAAACATTGCCCCTTTCTCGGGTCCTTTGTCTAAAAACAAAAGTAGTCTGTCTCCTTTTTGCAGCACCGTATATTTAACAAGATCATATACAGTATGTTAAAATACATTACAAGTTTACCAATAAAGTCCAAAATAGTTCTTTAGGTGTTTCTTTTCAGAGACACCTGCATGTGAAGAGCAGAAAATTCTAGCATTAAAGAGGCATTTTATAAAAACTGACTGACAAAACTGGAGGAGAAGAAAACTGATCAACGTAAGCATACATGTGCAGTTTTTAATCTCGACAAATTTGTTCCTTTTATATTATTTTTGATCACTGTAGTTGGATTTGCCATGCCCTGGTATTCTGTCAAAGGCCCTAGCTCGTGTATAGACTCAAAATTACAAGCTGAGGCCAAACAGGAAAAGAGGAAATCATAGAGGTAAAAGCATTTAACTGATTAATCAGTATAATTAACTGGCTAATTCATGAATTGCAGATAATCTCACTTTCTCTCTGACACACAGCTACAGTTTACTGACGGATCATTTTAATATTTGCACAATTGTGAGGAATTAACCAGGTAGAGCTTTCCCTGCAACAGCAGGGACAAGGACAAGAAAAGCTGCAATTGTCCGATTTCACAATTCATGCAGCTAGTAAAATAGGGGAGTGAACTCTGTTGGATGAAATATTCCCACAATGGTACAGATACGTTATATATTAATCCCACTGGTTAGCAATCTAATAATAATAACAACTTCTCTAGGTGACATATATTTATTACAAAAGTCAATGAATGTTCAGATTGTCTGCAAAGCCAAATATTCTCCCTTCATATGGATGGAGTGTATGTATGTATGGTTTGTATAAACATAGGTTATTTCATACATTTCTTTGAATAACTGGTAGGGGGCAGGCATAGGAAATATGAGTGGGCCCATTCCCCCCTCATCTGAGCAGTACTTTTTAAAATGAACACACCCATTAGAAGGCATCTCTACAGAAATTATAGCTGCAATTGTTTTTATAATATTTTTAATACTGTATTTCCCAATTTTTATTTTTATCTTTGTGAGCCACCAGGAGAACTATGTTACTGGGTGGCCAATGTAAACATGGTAATCATAATTATCACTATCATGCAAATAAGCCAGTGCACATCCAGGTTCTGTGTGTACTGGTCTGCCTAGACATCTGTAGATCAAGAGAAAAGCCTGTCCCCACGATAACCCCCATCTTCTTAAGCCCCATTTTCAGCATATACACACTGAAGTCGGCAATAGGGAAAACTGCTGACCCAAATGATCCTATTTGTTCATTGGTAGTTCTATAATTCAAAGAATATTACGTTTCCTAAATAGTGAATGGCGCGTTTCTTGCCACCAGTAGTAGAACACATGTTAGTTTTGATTAGGAACTGAAATGGAATCATCCAACAGTGGCCAGAGAGGCTACTTCTGTTGCTACTACTAATGATGAATACCATATGCTTGGCTTTCATTGTAACTAACTGAAGCTGCATTGCTACTTGATGGGTAAGCCTAATGTTTTCTTTCCCCAAAAAAACAGAGAGAGAGAGAGAGATTTGTGTCCAAGTATCATTCCCTGCAAGCAAGACATAATCAATAAGTACTTTTTAAATTAAAACATTCCCTGTGTGTTCTCTTTGTTGAGCCTTCATAATCTTCTTATCAGACTTTGTTCAGGCATTGTTGTTTCTTCTGTGTTTTCTCTGCTACATGAGTTCGACATTGTTTTGGTTAGTTGTTTTGGAAATTTGTGCCAGTAGAGTAGCCTCACTGAAGCCAAGGGAGCTCTGCCAGCTTACTCCAGCAAAGAACCCGTCCTTGCCAACTATTATTTTTTCCACTTGTGGAATGGCACATAAGAATAGCAATATTGGATTCATCCAATAGCCCACCTTGCTATCTGGACAGTTAAGGGATCCCTCCTCCCTGCTCCTCCACATTTATCTCTGTTTCACTTGGAGCTCTGCCATGCTCTTCTTTCTTTCTTTCTTTCTTTCTTTCTTTCTTTCTTTCTTTCTTTCTTTCTTTCTTTCTTTCTTCACCCTTTTAAACTACCATAAATGAAGCTTGTTCTTCATCCTATGAAATGATAGACAAGGTGGCATTACTAATATAGTGTTTATGCGGCACATTTTAAGTGTCCCAAGTGTTGTGTGTGTGTGTGTGTGTGCATATTCTTTAAAGTGTTTTATATATATATATATATATATATATATATATATATATATATATATTCTTTAAAGCCCTGTGAGATAAGCCAACATCATTATCCCATACCCACCGACATATTGTAGATGGAAAGAGGGATACTCCTGGGAACCTGATGGCCCAGAGGGAAAGGCTGCAATTCAGATTGCAATTGTACTATAGGCAGAATGCATGGAATAATAAAATGTGTGGATGCAGAATATCTAATTCAAGTTAGTCACTCAGTATGCTATCTAAAGGGTATGTGTGTGAGAGATCATTAAGGTAAGAGTCTAAAATTACTTATTGGTAGTGTTGACTTGTACACACAATAGCTACTTCACCTTTGCCCATGCAGGCACTTGAAGGAAAGGCTATTAAAGGCAGACTTTTCAACCTAAAGAACTGTAGGAATGTTCATGTATTTAGCTATTTAAAATAAAAAATGAAAGTTTTAAAAGATGTTTAAATTGACTGCAAGGGAGAGGTTTCTCGGTGAAATCACAGGAACTAATGACCTAGAAGACATGCCGAAAACATGGTGGCTGGGTTTGTAGTGGTTTTATGGCATGTGAGCACTTGAAATGTGCTATATATAAGGTTGGTTCCAGAAGACCAGTGATGGAAGTTGGACATCAAAAGGTGAATTTTACACCTTTTACACCCTCCTCTAAGCCTCCCACTCATAGAAGGTGTCTCTACTTGATTTTCACCTTGCTTTCCCCCCCGGATCCCTCCTGCACCACAGCCCAATATGTTCAAGAAGGACTCTGAACCCCAGGAGATGTTTTGCAGAATGTTTCAGGGCTACCACAGGGTGGAAGAAGCATCAGCTTCCATCCTAACCGTTTCCACTAGCACTTACCTAGCTCTAAGTCACACATTCCAGCAACACATTTCAGCATTTACTACCTTTTTCTTCACATTGTAAAATAATTTCCCACCTGTAATTAAAAAGGAACATGAAACAAAGGAGAAGGAGAAGAAGGAATAGAAGGAGAAGGAGAAGGAGAAATATATAAAAACCATGTGAAAGAAAAAATAAAGTGATGACTTAGCTTTTGGTCTGTGTAGAAGGAACGGTGGCCAGTCTTCCTGTACATTTAAAGTTAATACGGGCCATTTTAATGAATATCCAGGTGGAATGTGGTTATATACAATGCCAAAAATAACCCGTGGGTAAATTTTTGGGAATATATTGAGAATCAGCCCATGCTTCAGACAAGTGGGAAATCTGTCTGGATGCCAAGCAACGACGAGGCAATCTGTATAGTAATGAAATCCCACATTATATATCTGATGCAAACCTTTCCCTGACATTTATATTCGTAGAGAATTGTTGTTGTTGCGTGGGAGCATGGTACAATCCAGCAACAAACATACGATGTCTTGCTGTGAAGTATGCATTTTGGCTCTATTGTTAATAATATATATTTCTATATTGCCCTTCATCTGAGGATCACAGAGCAGTTTCCAATATAAAAATACAAAAATGCATAGCATAGTAATAAAACAAAAAACAAGACAAAAATAACCCCCCCCCCCACACACACAGAACGACAGTGTATTAAAGGCCATATATTGTTTAATTAACCAAAGGCCTGGGAGAAGAGGAATGTTTTTGCCTGGTGCCTAAAGATATGTAGCGAAGCCACCACAGAAAAGGCTCATTCTTGTGTTGCCACCCTCTCATAGAGGACATGTTAGGGCAGGGGCCAGGAATCTGTGGCTGGTAGCCAATTAGCATAGTCAGGGATGATGGGGGTTGTAGTTCAATGACAACTGGAGTGCCACAAGTTCGCAAGTTCGCCATCCGTAACTCAACACATGTCACTTAATTCCCAGCCTCTCAGCTGCCAGAAGCACTCCACAATAAATGAAAGATAGGTAACAATAAAAACAGTGTTAAATCTGAGAAAAAGAGGAATAAATAAGCCAAAGGGTTGGTCTCTTAGTTAAGGATAACCATCAAGAAACCTAAAGATAATGGAAAGATTTGAGTCCAAGATAAAACAAACATATAGCAGGCAGAAAGGGTGTTATACTATGAGATTCTATTTGAGTTTTGAGTTTTTCTGCTCAGAGGTGCAGTTTCCCATTTAAGTACTGAATAAATGTTTCCACTTTTATCCAGTTATACCATATTCCAGAGGTGACAAACATGATGTTTGCCTGCAGGCCAGATCTGGAGATGCTCTTTTTCCTGTAGGCCATTTTGACAAGGAAATATGGTGGGTAAGCTAATCAACTTTTTGGTGAATCAGTACCTGTTGGAACTTGATGGAAGCCAAAATTATAACAAACAGGCATTGCCACACATACCTTTTAGCACAGGGTTTCAGTTTTGCATGGTCAAATCAAGTCCAAAGAAGTTACAATTTAAAAGCAACTAAGATGTAACTAGGGATGGAAGAAACTGATAGTTTTATTCTCTCGGTTTCTAATTTTTTCAATGTGTCAGTTCTCCACAGTTCTGCAGAAAGATGCAATTTTTTTAAAGTCATGAAAATTCTGCAGCGTTTTAGTGCTGATTTTTCACAATAAGCACACTTTTGCAAGCAGATTTTGCTATTATATACATTTTTGCAGGTATTTTATCCTAATATTGTGCATTTTGTACCTTTTTTTCACTAATATATTCATCTGCATGAATATATTATTCATATATATTATTCAAATATATACTCTCCCCTAATATATACATCTTTGTAAACAATGGTTGGTTGGAGAACTACATTGCAAAATTCAGACAAGCGAAATTTTGAAGGCTGGTTGTGTTTTGGTTATTATATTGGTTTGGAAGGCAGAAATTTTATAGACTCAGCTTTAAATGTGAACTGAATTTGATTCCTCCCCCATCCATAGGTGCAACAGAGTGAGGGGCTTCATGAGTGGCAATTCCCTACCAGTTTGAAAGTGTGAAATATTGGAGATGATATGAGAGGGCTACTATGGTAAAGCAAGAAAAGAAGAACCCCAAAAAATCATAACCCATCATCCATATTTTGCAATATGGAAGGCTACATGTAATTATGTCCAACGGTTTCCCAAAGTGTTTGTGTTCAAGACAATGACTCTACGATCAGATATTGCTCAATAAGTGCACTTAGGACTGCAGCCAATGAGTTTTAAGTAGTCTTCATCGACAACAAAAGGGGAAATTGCCAAGGAAAAATATGTAGCCAGAGCCTGTATTGTAATAAATATTTATGCTGAGAAGCCAAAGGAAACCTGCACAGAAAGTTCAAAGGGCAACCCCTCCCCCCCCAAAAAAAAAAAATCCTGTGTTGTTTCATGTATCCTGGTCACCCATATGTAGAGTCCATAAGCTTCTTGGTTTATTATTTTCATTTTTTTTTTCTAATGCATGCTACCTCTGAAGTTTCTGTCAGACACCTCCAAATCTGAGTATTTTGTGAGAATATGGTCAGGAAATAGAAGAGAGCAACTGAATACTTTAGATATTTGCTGTTTAAGTGATTTTTAAAAATAATAATAATAATAATTTTGCTTTCACTAGCAAACACTTTATGAGTGCCTTTTGGGCAGCAATGGTGTTTTGTTGCAATAGGAAGCTGGAGCTGACTTTTATTTTCAAAGAAGCTGATTATAAGTTGGAAGACGATTGAGCCAATCCTTATTGGCAGAGGCTTTGCCCTGTGAGGGATCTGTGCTCTCTGGTGGGAAAAAGTAAGCAATTTCAGAAGCACTAATTCAGAAAAAGTTAGCTGTGCTTAAGTGCCCCATAAAATAAATAGAACAACTTATGTAGATGGAAAGGAGCAAAAAGCAGAATCTCTTCATCCCTTCGCTGAAAAAGTCGTAACTTCCATAGCAAAATACAAAAATAAAACAGCAATCTTTTTCTTGCATTTCTATACATCTGCAAAGCTTCATTTGTTGCTTTTCTTGCATTTCCATGGGTTACTCTTTTTTCCAGTTCTCTTTTGTCACAAAAAAAGAATATTCACATAGTGTTTTTTATAAATAATATAACGAGTACAGCATGAATTGTGTGTGTGTGTACACAAACACAGAGAGGAAAAAGAGGAAATGAGATAAATATTATAAACATTAAATTATATAATTGATTCATTCATTACGGTTGATGACCAGTTTTGTTTTGCACCCTGGGGACCTTTGAAAACAGCTTCTCAATCTGACCAGGAAGTGATCTATCTAGACAATAAGATGGTTCATATATATATATAAAATTTTCAAACAAGCCGGACCACCTCCTGGCCTTACTCTTGTACTCCTGCTGTCCCTCATGCACAATGGACACAGCTGGGGGACCCTGCAAAGTGTGGACCATTGATATATTTTTTTTACTCGTCTGAAGTATATTTGGGAGGGGGGGCATTAAAATGGCATCCCTACTTGTACCCTGAAATGGTATTTCCCATTTTATTACTTCATTTTACTGCATAGAAATAGGCCATGGAAGCTATAATTAGATGACTGCTTACAACACTCTCAGTAGAATGTTAAACAGGAGATCTATTAGAGAGATATTTCCATATATAGCTATTTGAAAGACCTTTACTGGGGGTGGCAGAGTGAATGGGCATTGAACAATACAATACTACCCCCTTGGAAATGTTAGGTGCTACCACAAACCCAAGTGATAATATAAAAATCAACAAGTGTATTTGTAATTCTTTGTCAGGCAAAATGTCTTATGGGGTAGAAAGAACTAAAGAGAGGACATATGAAAGGAAGAAAGTGTGGTTTTCATAAATAATGACTGTTGTTTCTTTTCCCCACCATAGATTTTCAAGTTTTTCATTCACTTTGATTTAAGTCCTCTCTATGGATAATATACTGGAGAACAATGAACTTTTTCATTGCTTTAAAAAATGTGCTCTTAATGTACTCACTGGGGTTTTCCCAACCCACAGAGCTTTGGTACAAAGAGTAATTATGATCCGATATGAAATGAACTATCAATGGAAGACATTTTTAGATACTACTTAATCATGCAGCATTTACTATCTCTGTCTGTCAAGACTGATAAAGAGAACAAAACGTTATAGAGAAACATGTTAACTTAAGACAGCAGCAGCAAATACTTTTTGAAGGGAGACCATTTGTAGGGCTGAATTCTGTGTTCACTGAATTCTTTGCTACAGAATTATGATTTACTGGGTTGGATCCAGAATGTGTCTTCCACAAACAGAAGGGCTTATTCAGTTTACAGCAGAGCTCCCCCCTGGAGGAAGGCAGAGGGGAGATAATTTTTGCCAATTTCCTATTTCCCCTGCACTGCCACCTCCCAGAATGCTCCAAATAGTCTCCAACACTCAGCTTGTCAAGAGCCATAGGTGGATTCTGTCAAGGAACCAGTAAAAATGTTCTTCCCCCTTCCACTGAGCCTCTTGGGCTTGCCCATTGGAAGGTCGGCAATTGGAATCCCCGCGACAGGGTGAGCTTCCATTGCTCTGTCCCTGCTCATGCCAACCTAGTAGTTTGAAAGCATGCCAGTGCAAATAGATAAATAGGTGCTCCTGCGGCAGTAAGATAAATAGTGTTTCCATGCGCTCTGGTTTCTGTCACAGGGTTCTGTTGTGCCAGAAGTGGCTTAGTCATGCTGGCCACATGATCCAGAAAGATGTTTGTGGACAAATGCCGTCTCCCTTGGCCTGAAAGTGAGATGAGCGCCACAACCCCGTCCAGTCGCCTTTGACTGGACTTAACCATCCAGGGGTCTTTTGCCCAGTGGCGTAGCGTGGGGGGTGCAGGGGGGGCCGGCCGCACCGGGCGCAACATCTGGGGGTTAGGGTTAGGGGGCGCAAATCCACGGGTTAGAGGGCGCAAATCCACGGGTTAGGGGGCGCAAATTACTTGCCTTGCCCCGGGTGCTGACAACCCACGCTACGCCACTGCTTTTGCCTTTCACCTTTACCCTACAGTCTCCAAGGATATCAAGAGGCAGGACCACATGAAGACACATCTACCAGTTTGTAGTTATCTGCAGAGGGTTTGTGCTTTCATGGCAATACAACAGACCTCCCTGGTGGTGCCATTTTACGGATCTTTAGGTCGCTATTGGGGAGGCCCTTTCTCAGTGTGCTAACTGGGGTACTGGAGTTTTCTGCTTAGACCATATCAGGAACAAAATGCAGGCTTCTTATTACCCGGGATGGTCTCCAGATCTGTGTCCACCTCACTAGGTCGGTGCCTCAAATCTTTCCCATCCTTTCCCTCCACCCTAGGGCCCGCCATTTGCTGATTTCTCACTTAACCATCCAGGGGTCATTTACCTTTACCTTTACATGAGTGCAGAACCTGTAACTCTCTGGATGTTGGTAAATTAAAGCCTTCTAGGACTTCTACATCAATGGTAAATTTGCACCTATTTGACAATGTCCAGGAATCATTTCAATTTGCATACTTAGAGCTATCTAAATTCTGATCCGCAAACACAGATTTGATTATGTGGGGCAGAACAGGCTATATAGTTTGCTGAAAAATTCTCCTGCTCCCACCCCACCTCCACCCCAGACCATTCTGTGGCCATTTTGGGTGAGGGGCGGTATAGAAATCTCTTAAATAAATAACTACACATACAACATTCTTGGTCATCTCATAATGCTAAGGTGAGCTCAAAATCATGCACCAAAATTCTAGAGAAACTTTGAAGTGCTCTGAGAATGAGGCAGAAAAATTGAAACTTATTTTGCAGTTGGAGAAAGTGGAGGACAGATTTCAGAACAGCACTAGTTGCATTTCCTATGAGAATGATGCCATATTGTTCCATAAATCCAGCAGGAGAAGATCTACCAGTGTTAGGCCAAAAGCCTTGTCTTTTCTTCAGCATCATGAAACTGTTTTAAATTCCAAGCCAAGGTTTTCATCCCCAGAGAAGATGAGCAATTACACTTTACCCAACTTGTGTAAACATTTGTATGTGTGAGCGTTTCATTGTGAGCGCATGCTAACACAGGGAAGCTCAGAAGTTGCTTAGGTAAAAAGATAGCAGAGGGACAAACCTCTCCACAGCTCTGCTTTTGTTCCATAATTTAACAATGGGCCAGCATTTGCAAAGAAATTAGAATGCTGCAGGAGCCAGGTATCCCTTGGAGATGTTGTATATTGTCTTGGTATATAAAAGAAGCCTCCAATGATAAAGGAGAAGGACCCAATTATTACTGCTTTCCATGCTAATCTGAACTCAGGGACTAACACACTTTGGATGGTTTCATGACTCTGGCAGTAATTAATTCACCTCTTACTTCCTCAAAAAGTGATGGAATTAATTTTGAAAACTAAAATTAATTTGGCACTGAGAGATATAGAAGTGTTACGAGCTACCTGGCAATCATTTAGAGGTCCTCTTGGATGCTGCTCTGAAAGGCTTTCTTTGCCGTCCCCGCTGGCTCCCCAAACACCATGATTTGCAAAATAAATCATTTCCTTTCTGACCCAGTGTGAAAATGCTTCCAAGAGCATTTTTCTAACACATCTTTACCTTGATGGGACACACTCCAAAGTGTAAGAGAGAGCAAACCATTGGACTGCTTTGCAAAGCAAATACAAAAACAGCATGAAGGCCCTTAGGACAGAGGCTAATGAACATAAAGAGGCTTTTATAAAGCAAAGTGAATTTGTCTTGCCTTACTTTTTGGAGATTGCCATTAATCAGAGGTTATCAACATGGTGCCCACAGGTGTATCTGCAGAGGCCTTTACTGGTACCCACCAGGATTGCTGGTTCACAAGTCGCAGGTGTCAAGTCAGGGACAGACAATGGTGCTCCATGTTGCAAGTCTCCACTGTGTCTGTAAAAATACGATTAAAAATCATACAGCATCTAGCACAGTGCATTACAACAGGTGGGAAAATATATATTATATGGTCCACCAAGACCCCCAGCAATTTTCAAGTGGTCCATGGGGGGGGGGGGAGGATTGGAAACTACCACTCTAACAAGTTTGCTGATGGATTGCTGCATTGTGTTATACATTGGCCTGACCTTAAAGATAATATGGAAACTTCCATTAGTGAACAATTCAGTTGCTACAATTCTGGCAGGTACAGCCAGTGTCCTTAACACTGCACCTGTTTTGAAAAATCTCTGTTAGCCACCTCAACATTTCTGGGTCCAGTTTAAGGTGCTGGTGCTTGCTATAATTACCCTATACTGTATGGCTTTGGGGGAGTGAAGGAAATGGACTTTGCTGTTATAGATGATTTGCCTGGACTTTGCTTTTATAGGCCTTTGTGTATTATATGGGAAGGCGTATCTTACTTGTCTGAACATTTGATGAGCTGTAGACTTCCATTGCTATACTGGACTTACCCTGAGGCTCAAACAGAAAAGGCAGTAGAACTCTATTGTGTATGTGGGAGGTGGCACATCTCTTGTCTGAAGGCAGGGAAATTAAAAGGCTCCAATACTTCATTTTGCCTGTAACCTGCTGGGTGGAGCTGGTGATGTGTAAGGAGCAGGTGAGCAGAGTCTGTATCTGCAGGTAGGTAGCCTGGAGGCATTTATCTCAAGGTGGGACTCCTGAGACATCAAAACCTTTTGTATTCCTGCTAAAGAAAGACTTCAGGAAATAGGTACAGTGGTACCTCGGGTTAAGAACTTAATTTGTTCTGAAGGTCCGTTCTTAACCTGAAACTGTTCTTAACCTGAGGTACCACTTTAGCTAATGGGTCCTCCTCCTGCTGCTGCTGCACCACCTAAAAACTTGTTTCTGTCTTAGTAAACTTGTTGTTTCTGAAGCCTATAATTTATCTGATGGCACAAGTTCTAACACAGGGAAAGGGTGGGCAAACAGAGAGGTGTAGCAAGATCTCCCTTCCCTAGGTGGCAGTGGACTCTGGGTGGATGGGAGGTGTCCGTCAGAGGGGCAAATACCTAGAGCAGTGGTTCCCAATTAGCTAATTGGGAGGACCCCCTTTTTTCAAAAACCAAGCCACGGACCCCCTACTTTTGAATATTTTGATAATTTTATGGTAGCCTATGCAAAGCAATTTTTTGAATAAACTGTGGGGTAGCCCCTAATTTTATTCAAGTGGGCACCCTGTCCCTTTTAATAGAAGTATGTTATGCTTCCTTAAAAGGAAGAGGCATTTTCTGCAGTGGCACCCTGATTTTGGGGCGCTCTCCCTAAGAAGGAACATTCAACACTGACATTACAAGCTTTTTATGTGAGATGTTTCTCCTAGGGGCCCTTCCTTCTCTGCCCAGGCATTGTGGGATATTTGATTTATTTTTATTTTTGGAACTGTGTTCTATATATTTAAAAAAACAAAATATTGTGGAGGTGGGGAGTTCACACTTTTGTACACTACCCTAGAATCTTTTGATGTAAGGTCGTTAAGAAAAGCCATTTAATGCAGCTGTAGACAGATTTTAAACGTACTAGCATTAGACACCTAAGATTTATCCTTCTTTCTCAAGTGAAAAGGAGACACCAGGCCCTCCATCCCATTGTCATAGCAAAGCAAAACTGGGTAGAGGAACGGCACTCAGCTGAATAGAAGGAGGCAGCCTGTATTAGGCAAGATGGGTGGACATAGTAGAAGCCCTTATAGTAGAAGGGAGATGATGAGATTTTCCAGATTGCCAGTCTGCTAAGGAGAGTTTGGATCATTGGTTTCTACTTTCTAAACACACCTCCATCCTTTAAAAGATCCATTGAAATCAATACATATATACATACAGTGGTACCTCGGGTTACAGACGCTTCAGGTTACAGACTCTGCTAACCCAGAAATAGTACCTCGGGTTAAGAACTTTGCTTCAGGATGAGAACAGAAATCAGGCGGCAGCAGGAGGCCCCATTAGCTAAAGTGGTACCTCAGGTTAAGAACAGTTTCAGGTTAAGAATGAACCTCCAGAACGAATTAAGTTCTTAACCAGAGGTACCACTGTACATACATACATACATACATACATACATACCGTAATTTTATTTCCATGCCACCTTTCCACAGTTCAAACTATACTCAAGGCAGCTTACAGCATGAAAAAGTACATAACTACAGCATAACAAAAGTAGTGATAAACAATAAGCAAAACATTTAAAAGAATACACAACCCAACTGAACAATGTTCACATAAATCACAACAAGATCTATACAAAGATACAAGAAACTAACAGCAACAACCTCCTTCCACAACCGCCCACCACACTCTAAGAGTCTGTTCAGAAGCCTCAACTTTGGTCTTTGGAGTCAGTCAGGGCCCCAGCCTCCCAGGCCAGATGGGAAAACGTCTGCAAGGCAGGGAGCAGATCTTCCAGGATGGACTCTGGCCTCTTCAGCAGCACCAGGCCCTTCCTCAAAAACAGACAGTTCCCAAAGGCCTGTTGGAATAGAAAGGTCTTCAGCTGTTGATGGAAGGAGAGCAAGGAGGGAACCAATCTAACATTTCTAGGGAGGGAATTCCAGAGTCTGAGAGCAGCCACCAAGAAGACCCTCCCCCATGTCTCTACGAAATGTGCCTGTGATAAATGGGCCAAGATAAGGGACTGCCCTGGAGATCTCAGAACCTAGGCAGGTTTGTCTGAGGGAAAACAGTCTTTCAGATAGACTGGACCTAAGCCATAGCAGAGAGAGTAGGAAGTTTATTTGAAGGCTTCCAGTTTGTGGCAACTGATTTTAGCTTGGGATTCAGAGCAAGACCCTCACTTCTGAACTGTCTAAGTGTAAGGGGTGGTTACAGAGAGACTTTGGCATGTGGTGAAGACATCTCACAATAGCTTCACACCACATTGTCATGCATATACCAAGCCAACATTTTAATGTTTTCCCCGAATGACCGGTCCATGTATTTGCAGAGCTTGGGGCTGTGTGCTCAATGCGTCCCAAGTTATCGTTCAGATATGGTGTAAACATTTGTTTTGTACCTCTACTCGCTAGCAATATAAACTTTGTCTGACATTGCCTCTGGGTGTTAAGATTGGCTCTCCCCTGCTTGTTACTCCTTTATGACCTAAGAAAACACATTCTTGGTACCAATTAAAATTCTTGATTATTGGTTATACCACTTCATAAAAATCACAGCACTTTGGATTAATTGTAGTTTAGCTATTTTGGAGCTGAAAAAACATGATATAACTCCAAGTTATTATGATGTCATTTGCCACTAGAATTAATGGGAAGAGGTTCTCACCACAGCTAGAGGGGGGGAATAATACACAATTAAAGCATGTTCAGAAGAAATAATTCAAACAATGAAGTAACTTCCTAGATTGGTTTTAACTAACCTATTTGTCAGCTTTAATACTGAAAAAAGACATCAGGGTTTTAGTGAGTTTGCATTCTGAATAATGTTCATTTTTTAAAAAAGTATCAGTTTAGATAAACCAGATACATAAACCCAAATCGCACAGAAAATAATGAGTGCAAACCCCAAATAAGCTTCTGCAGAGAAATTTGAATTTACTCATCAAAAGATTTATGTTTCAAGCTAAATTAAACAGATGGCTGCAAAACTCACCAAAAGTGAAATCAAAGACAATCTGATGGATAAACGCACAACCTGATTTGTATTGATTTCTCCTTTTCAGTTACTTTATATTTAAACATCTGTAAAGCAACATCCTGCAGTCCCCCAAGACAAAACTTGCATTCATTTCCAAAAGAATTTGGTACTTCTTAAACATGACAAGAGATCTTCATTTAAATCAGAAAGATATCGGCATAATCCCATGCATGTTTACTAAGAGCAGTCCCACAATGGGGCTTATATGGAATAGAACAGAATAGTGCATAGGATCACAGCCACAATAAGTTCCAAAGGTTAACAGTGGGTTAACATGTTTACCTACTGAATTCAGAAGGACATACTTCCTAGTAAGTGTGTTTAGGAGTGCATCCTACTTTTAATGTTCATCATTTATGACATGATGTTATAAAGGGGGAGGGGAAACAAGACCAGTATCTGCTGATCCACTATATGGAGGGGCTTTGGGAGAAGCAGAACTTTCCTACTACCAGGGAGGAGCCCAATGTATCTGCCCAAACAGCACAAAATGGCTGGTGGTATCCACACTGGCGGTACTCAGCAGAAACCTCCAAATTGGGATGCTGTGGGGCAGGAGGGAGGGCAAGTCCTCTTCACAGCATCAGCCTGGAAGTTACCATGGGAAAGGGGCATTTTTCTTGCTCCCCACCTTTTGCCCTGGCCCTGCTTAGATTGCCTGTGCATGACAGCAACTAGGGGGTGATGTATGAATGACATTTTCCTCCTCTCAGAACAGTGGTTTTTAATGCAATTTCCACAAAGCAAGAAGTATTTCCTTGAGGAAAGACATCTATATCCCAGTTTACAATTATTATCTTTATTTTACTTCAGCTTTCCACCCCAAAGACCTTCAAGGCAGCCCTTTGACAACTGCGTGTTTATTACACTTAAACTCTGGTCATGAAAATGGCATAAAAGGTTCGGAAATGTGATACTCACTGAATCTGGCAACCTTTTCCTAATATCAGTGTCTATAAAGCCACCTTTTGCAGGGTTTTCTGTGTCCTTTTCCAATAAGAAACTTTGATAGTCTCTTTACTATTACTCTCCAGTAAAAGTAAGACAAGTCTGCAACAAATTCAATAGGAGCCATGACTCTGCTTAGTACAAATCAGGAAAATGGAGACTCATTATATTGGCAGGTAAGACAGAGCGGCGACCAACTCAGCAGAGCTTTCTGTTCTAAGCAGCTAATGTGATGCCAATCTTTTTAAACAAGCCAGTGGCAAATTGGTAGGGAAAAAATCCTTAAGAACAGACTGGTTAGACAGGTATAAATATTATATGTTCAGAATGAGTCATTATAGATTTTCATTTAAAAAAACCAAAGCAAATCAGAGCTCACAAATTATTTGTCGTGTTTTATTGCTGCATGGTAATGTGCTTTTTAAAATACACTTTTATGGGATGTTTTACATTTTAGTTAATTATTTGTAAGCGGCTCTGAGTGCTGTATGCCCCCCCCCCAAAAAAAAGCTGTCCTACCCAAACAAATAAACAAACTTGTTTTGTTTTTTTAAAAAAATCCCTACAATTGTTTTAGGAGAACTTGGCAAGCTTAGCTACATAGAACTGTGCTGGAATGCATTCCTATTTTGTTACCCTTCTGTCCAATTGCAGCTGGTGATGTGGTTCTCAATTCAATATCAAGGTCAGCTACTGCATGACAACCACTGGTACCGAGTAGTGGAGGGGCGGGGGGCCAGGGCTCCCCAAAAATGTCAGATGGAAGGGCCCCCACCCCCAGAGTTCCACAGATTTTAAGGACAGCAATTTCATGTTTGAGCTCCTTAAGGACCCTAGGGTATATGCTGTCCAAATCTAATAATTACTTACCTTCCATTATGTGAGTTAGCTTTAGAAAGTCATCTTTTTGTTACCTCTATTTAACTTAGACTTTCCCAACCCACAAATGGTCCTGATATAGCATCTCCCTGACATCCTGTCCCAGTGCTTCCTATTTACCAGAGAAGCCCATCTTCATAACTAGAACTAGAGCAGGCATCCCCAAACTCGGCTCTCCAGCTTTTTTTGGACTACAACTCCCATCATCCCTAGCTGGCAGGACCAGTGGTCAGGGATGATGGGAATTGTAGTCCCAAAACACCTGGAGGGCCGAGTTTGGGGATGCCTGAACTAGAGTAATGACAGGTAAAGAAGAATTAAAGATTAGAGAGAGAGTGGTTACTGCAGTTAGTTCAAATTGATTGGACAGGTCAGCATCAGAGCTTGTCAATAGCACACAATATTTTTCTTGTGAGAACAGGGTCCAGAGATGTGGAAGGATGAAGAACTTGGTGTCACAAGTTCCCACCCCCTCTATTGTGCTATAGCTGTCACGCCACACAGTACTAATTTGAAAAGGGTTTTCAGCCATAGAGCATCAGCCACTAGTCTGCTGAGTTCTGGATATTGGCTGAATGAGATACAGGTTTAACAACAGTGGTTTTCCCCCTGATCTATCCAGCTCTGCAGTAGGCTAAATGTCTCAGATTTCAGCACATTTCAGACTCACATATTGCTCCCTGATGCATCATAGAGTTACTCCCCAAGTACATAGCCTAAGTGCTGTACACACATATGCTCTCTCCTTCTCTCCCTTTTGCTGACAAAACAGCATGACTGACACTTTCTGCAGAGGACTGGAATTCCATTAAAATAGAACTGCTGCACCTTCCCCCTAGCAGCAGAACGGCAAGGGTGTTCAGGATGCAATATTTTGTCCTCAAAAAGCATGGCAGTGCTTCGCTGCGAACAATGTACCAATGCCTCTTTTTTCTTCATGCCGAGGATTTAAAATATCACAAGAAGTTAAACAATATATATACTCTGCAATGGGAGAATCCCAATTCCATTACTTCAGATCAACTATGCAATTCTTTTATTTATTTGTTTGTTTGTTTGTTTGTTTGTTTAGATTTCTTTAACCCACCAATCCCAGGAAACCTCCAGGAGGAAAATGATTTGGCAGGTGAGAAAATTTGTCCATGTAAACTGACAGGGGTCTGAGCTGATGATGACTGATCTTGCAATTGCAGTGGACTGCTCAATGACACCACTCAGTCAGTGGGTGGCAACTGTGAAAAGAAATACAAATTCTGTGCTCAGAATCATATTCTGTGATATGAATTCTGTGCTTAGAAACTGCCAATATTGTGGAGCTTTTATACAACTCCACAATTATACAACCATAGTGCAACCATGCTTTGAATACTATGTACATCACCAAAGGTATATTTTAGAGCTGGAAGCAGTGCTGGAAAAGGGTAACCAAAACTGCTAGAGCAACTACCCTGTGAGGAACAGTTACAAAAGGTGGGGCTTTTCCTTTAGCAGGTGGGAAGGCAACTTAAGGGGAAATGGGAGAGGTTTATAAAATTATTTGTGGTGTGGAGAAAGTGGGTCCTCTCCCCTAGTACTAAAACCTGACATTCTCCAGTGAAGCTGAATGGTGGGTGATTCAGGACTGACAAATGGAAGTCCTTTTTCACACAGTGCTATGGAATTCACATTGACAGGATGTGGTAATGGCCACCAACTTAGATGGCTTTAAGAGAGGATTAGACAAATTCAGGGAAGATTAACCATGACAGCTATATCCTACCTCCAGGATCAGACGCAGCATAACTGTGGAGACAAAATACTGGGGAACAACAGTGGGAAGATCCATTGCTGTCCTGTCCAGGCATCTGGTTGGCCACTGTGGGAAACAGGAAGCAGGACTAGATAGACCTTTGGTCTGATTTAGTAGGCCTCTATTTATGTTTTGCTCTCTGAAAAGATGAAGCTACCAGACCATTTTGGTTCATTGAGTTCAGTACTGTATGCTCTGATTGACAGCAACTTTCAGACCTCTGCAGTCCTGGTTTCTGAAATCATTTTACAGGGGGTGGTAGGAATCAAACTGGGGCTTTGTGCAAGTAGAGCAAATGTCCCACTACTGAGCTGTGGCTGAATGATATATTGGACCACTTTTGCTCATGGAATTTGCTCATGCTCCAGACAACCTATTTATTGAGCATTCAGTCTTGCTTGCCCAAAGTATATGCAGAGATTAACTTGCATCCCACCTTCGTACAGCATCCAAGGGTGATGGGAATTGTAGTCCACAACCTTTGGGGAAAACCTGCCCTACAGAGTAAATATGGAATTCTTATCAGACAAAAAAAAAAAAAAAAGGACAGCCCATTAAGGGTAATGTGTCCTGCCAACATTACTTAAAACATGAAACCAGAGTTCAGTGTAAACATGCTTGCATATGGGATTGTCACTGTTCAATGTGTACATATTTATCTATTTGTTCATGCATTCAGGCAACCTTATTATGCATACCCTACATAAAAACTATGCATACATTGCATAGTTGCTGTGTTCAACACTTTGCACAAACGTGTACCTGTGAACATGCAACCACCACCCCAGATTTATTTGAGTTTCCTCACACATCTACACTTTGGGTGTCAACATGGATACACTCATTTTTACAACTGCTTGTACACAGAGTGCAAATATGGATAGAGCATCACATCTGCAGGGGGCTAGCTGTTTTTAGGATGAAGTGTCTTGACAACATTGGCAGGTAAGCTATGGTATTAGGCACTAATTCAGCCCCTGGCCAGCAGGCTCGTGAGGAAAAAGGTGTACCAATTAACTGGATACAGCTGGAAAGAACAATCTCACTTCTCTTCTTTAGACTTCCCACTTCCCTCGTCAATAACTTTTGCAGTAAAAGGCTTCAGTCTGCTTGGGATAGAGATTGTCTGTTTGCATTTCTTCATTGCTCAACACACAGAATCCAGATTTCAGATGGGGCCTCCGAGGACTCGTATAACACAAATAATAATAACAGAACAGAATCCTATATAGTCCGGTGACTCACTCATGGAGGGAAAAATATAATTATGGAGCTTTAGGGCCTTGCTGTTCTCTGCCTTTTTCTTTTTTCTTTCAAAATTGTGGCTCAAATGGGTGGGATGTGGGTGGGGGAGAAATTGTATAAATTTAGGTTGGCCTGTGCTTCCTAGACACCATCTCTTTATGCGAATTATTGCTGTTTATTTCTCCCTATAAATTAAAAACGAGCAAAAATTATTTGACAAAAAATGGCAGTGAAATATAAAGTAGTTTGACATTGTTCCTTTTCTTTTCTTTTTGGACATGTGAATATAACTAACGAGACTTCACATGAATCATTAGCACATCAGATACGGTTACCCCAGGCAGCTCTAACATATCTATATATACATCCTCCTTTGTATTTCAGGATTTCTCTTTCCAGACACATGTAAAAAGAAGAAAAAGAAAAAGCATACAGGGCTGAAACAAAAAACAAAACAGATACAGATGACACTTGAAAGCATTGCAGATCCCAATTAAATGAACAGTGAAACTATTAAGGATTCTCATTACGTTTGTTCTCTAAAGACATTCACCTTGATCCAGAGCGTTGTTCAGTTCAATGGGTGGAAGAGTTCCGTTAGTGCAAAGGAACACCCACACAAGAGTTGAAGCCACCATGGAAATAAATGAAAAACATTTCCTTCGTACTGTGTGAATAGGCAGGTTCTGCTTGCACAGAAGATAACCCGTGGTCACAAGGAAACAGTGGATGGGGATGTGTATCTCCACAAAGGCATTTAGGACCTCCTCTCCATCTGAACCCAGACCCTGAGATCGTCCTACAAGGCCCTTCTTTGTGTGCCTCCTCCTCAAGACGTCCAGAGGGCGGCAAGATAAGATGGGTCTTTTCTGCAGTGGCTCCCTGTCTGTGGAATGCTCTCCCTCAGGGGGTTTCATCTGGCGCATTCATTATGCAGCTTTAGGCACCAGGTTAAAATGTTCTTCTTTAACCAGGCATTTGGCTTATTGGCATCTGATGCCCTTTTAAAGGTGTTGGGGGAGTGGATTGATTTATTTATTTTGCTATTATTTTATTATGCGTTTTGTGTTTTTTACATAGTAATTTTATATTGTGAACCGCTTAGACATCTACAAATGGAGGGAGGTATGCAAATTGTTTATTTGTTTGTTTGTTTAGGGCAGTTAGTGGGGGCCCAATCCCACCTCCCCCTGCCCCTATCTAAGCAAATATTTCTGGACCCCTAACACTCATTGTGTGTGAGTGTGGCACCAAAAAGACACTCCACTGCTGGAGTGACTGAATATTAATGCCCTTTTCATTAGTCAACAGGTTGCTCATTTGATGAGTGGGGAGAGGACAAGCGCCCCCCCCCCCATCTTGTCCTCAGCTGTGCTCATCAATCAGCTGGAGGAGGGCTGTCAGTCATACTGTGTGTGTGTTTGTGTGCACATGTGAGAATATGAGGTGGCCACATGCACTCCTGACATACAGACCTCAGAGGGTTGGCCAAGGATGAATGTGGCCCATGAGCCAAAAAGGAGAACGGATTTCCACCCCTGCATTAGATAGGGGAACATCCAGATTTCATAGCAACCGAAGGCACAACCCACCAGTATTCGCTGCTCCCCAATCCCCCATTGATTTCACTTCCGTAAGGTGAAATGGTGTCTTTAAAATGGATGCCTTGTCTTCTGTTCAGCTTCCGTACACATGATTCCATATTGAAAAGAACTTAACAGTTGTATAATACGTATTTATTTCTGCAAGAAACCCAAGCCCTGGGGTGAAAAGTAGGGTATAATTAAAAAATAAATAAAAACCCTAGGATGATCTTCATGAACTGAATATCAAAGTTTTCGTTGCGTTTTTTAGATGCCAGTACAGAATTTTTTAAACAACAACAACACTACCGTAAGAGTATTGGATGAATGGGGGATCTGCTGGGTAGCCCTGCCCCCACCATCAGGAATGCTGACTAGCCCCACCCCCTGGTATCTGCATATACAGCAACCTCTGTGTCTGCAGCTGTACATGCAAAGGCTCCATCGTTGCTGCTAAATTAATCACAAACAGTTAAAACAATCAGTTCAAGTGCAGCAGCTCCAACCCAAATATATGAAGAGGTGAACTCATCATTAGCTTAAGCCATCCCTATTTGAGATAAAACAGTTCGCCTTTTCAAAACCGAGGAGTCTGATATTATAATTGTTTTTGTCATTTGCACAGCAATTTTACTCCTGAATGCCTTGTTTTAGGCAGAATTAATAATAATAATAATAAAATTGCATGTGCTTCAGGTGCTGTGTGTAGCTTCACCCCTTTTTTTCTGCATAGCTCAGCCTGGAGCTGTGAATGCTCCTTTTCTTATTATCAGTTAATAATTCTCTCTCATTGAGGCAAATTAGGAACTTGACTGTGTTAGAGAGTCCAGAACACTGCTAGAGGCAAAAAAAAAAAAGGGGGGGGGATAAATGGCAGAAATTCCTCTCTGAGCAAGATGCATGAAGCACAACATTGTGTCCACCACAAAAGCCGCTCTGTATTTTTGATCCTTTCTAATTTAATTAGCCCAAGAGGTAGCACATTAATTTGCCAAGAATTCTTCTGATGCGAGAGCTGCCCTCGTTGCAAAGAAGGGGAAAAAATAACCTGTGTGCTACTGTGGCACGGCAGTAATGAAAGGGGGCTATTTTGGTGTTACAAATAGCATTGCGGGGTTACAAGAGACCTTTAAACCTTTTTATCTCTGGTTGGGTCTATGTAGCACAAAGCACTAATTAACCACTTCTAGCCCAGGGGTCTTTTAAAAAACCCATAGAGTTACAAGTTCAACCTGAAGACAGGTCAACATTATGAAATCGGCAGCAGCAAGTTCTGGAATGCACATCCTAGATAAGTTATCCACGGCACTGTGGATATTATTTTTTTCTAAAGCATTTAATGATATTCTTTATGTGGCTTAGCTGGAGCCTTGAATTTCCTTATAATGTCTCTGGGCTCTTAACTCGGCGCTTGTTTGCTAAATTGTCTCCACGTGAATCTTCTTCATCAAAAACCAGGGGTCAGATTGGAACGATCTTTGATCAGATCTACTGCCACCGAGTTTCTTTTACTGCCATGTGCTTCTGATATGTTCTCATGCACATTAATGGATCATTTTCTCATTTGAAAAACAATGAGAAACATGCACAGTATGAGGAAATCGTTCAGGATACTTTGAACTGCTCTGAAAATGAAATCTATGATATAATTTCTGTCATGTGTAACTCTTTCAAAGACTGGTAGGAATGCATTTGAGGCAGGATTCCAGTAACCAGGCTCGGTATCGTATCACAAGCAGGGAGGGTGGGTTAAGAGGGGTGGAAATTGAACTAAAGGTCCAGTTCTTAGGAGGAATAAACAGGCCTTTTGCTCAGGGGCAACCTCCTCAGAGGAGGACCACAGAGAAGGACTCAGTGGTGAAGCATCTGCCTGTCTTGCAAAAGGTCCCAGCTTCAAGTCCCGGCATCTCCAGGTGGAATTGGAAAGGACTCCTGCCTGAAATCTTGGAGAACCACTGCCGGTCAGTGAAAACAATCCTGAGGTAGATGGACTCATTATGTCTGACAAGAAGGGGGCTTCCTATGTAAAAAAATATGGAACCAGCCCTGTCTGCAAGTTTGACATCTCCTCTTTCTCCCTCATTAGAAGCTTTCAAGCAGTGGCTGAGCAGTTGGGGAAGTTCTAGCTATAGATTTCTTGCATTAAGCAAGGAGTTGGAATAGATGGCTTGTGAGGCTCCTTCTGTAACTGTATGATTTTTAAAAAATATTTTGTATTGATTTATCATAATCACAAACTAAGACATCACCATACAAATAACAGAATCCTAAACAGAGAGTATAAAAAGCAAATAACAGAGATGCGGCTACACACAGCCAAGATTTTAAGACGTATCTGTATAGCCAACCACAGCAAGGAGAGTGTCATGGGAGGAGTGTTTAATATGGCTCCCCCTAGTTATATAATAAAAAATGGAGACCAGACTGTCAGACTTGGCTTTGCCCCAGACTACACATCTGTGTTTGATCAGGAACACAGGAAGTTGCCCTATACAGAGTCAGGCCATTGGTCCATCGATTGGTCCATTTTCTATACTGGCTGGCAATGGCTCTGCAGGGTTTCTCCCAACCCCCACTGAAGATGCCAGGGATTGAAACTGGAACCTTCTGCAGGCAAGGCGAATGTTCTGCCACTTTTCTCCTCGCCCACTTTGAATGGGACCTTCCAGAGTTGCACACAATGTGATGGATCAGCAGAGGTGTGGAATGAATGACCACAACCATCTCCCAGGTGTGAGCTTGTGCAAGACGAGGAGTCTATGCATACTAATTTGTTGGACACAGTATGGCCTCAGATGACCCTGTGACAGTGAACCTGTCTACTGGGTGGGACTTATCTCTTGCTAGGTACAAGGCCAGGTACAATGTCTGGGAATGTTTAGTCTTCCAGGATTTCATTTTGTTAGACTGTGAACTCGCCCTATTTCCAAATTTGGATTCAATATATCAATATATTCAATACATCAAAGATGAGGAGAAACTGGTTCAAGAGGCTCCAGAGATTGTCAGAGGAGTCCCTGCTAGCCAAAGGACCTTGGAAGATGCGCAACAGTTCGGACCCTAAACACCAGTCCTGTGGTTAACTACCCAAATACCTCTGCCAAACTTCTAATAGTATACTATTTCTTTCAGTCGTGCCAGTGTCCAACAGTTTTGCTTTTCTGCAAAGCTATAAATAAATACAGTAGCCACAAGATAGCATTCCTGTGTGCCGCACAGGAATATGCTTGCTTTAGTCGATGCAGTCGTGAGAAAGGAAGAGGAATCGACACTGATCAGGTTTTTAGGAACAGGGACACAGAAAGTTCCCTTATACCAAGCAAGACAATCGGTCTATCTAGCTCAGTGTTGTCTACACACTAATTAGCAGTGACTATCTTCTGCTCCATTCTAATAGATTCTGTGACACCACACTGTGACATCTTTGACAACATATTGGCACTAGGAAGTTATGACATGCTATATATTTGCCAGTAATTGTTTTTGTTTTCTTTTTTAAAAAAAAAAAAAACCTACAAAGAGTGCTGTCTGTGGCTCGTGTCATTGTTTGCAATCATGTAATTTAATACCTACATACCTTTAATATTTATAGCTCAGGCTGAAAAGATTTAACACATGTAGTGATTTTCACCAAGTAACTTCATACTCTTCCTGAATACAAAGATGCTATTTGTCATCATCTGTGCAGACTGTTTAAAATAAAAGCTAGCTACTAAGTCATGCAAATGACTTCTCATCCCTCCCACCCCTCTTAAACAATGTAAAATTAAAACAAAATTGCCTTGTGCAAAACTGCAACCGATTGTACTTGTGTGCCCAGCTTTGTCCAGATCCCAGACTCAATACTATCAGGACATATGGCTGCTGCATCTAGTAAAAAAGGATGCTTGATATGACATCATCATGGATATAACAGAACATCCACCCATCCACCCATTTGAAGCAGCAGGAAGTGAAGTGTAAGAGGGTGCAATGAGGGATGGGGAGCAATGCTGTTTGGTTAGTATTTAAATGCAAAACTCCCTAATTCTCACTTTCTGAACCAAAATGCAGCTATCCTTCCTGATTCTCCTATTTTACAAATTTCGCAGTGCGTTTCTCCCAAAGAATAATGTGTCCAAAAACGTGTTTATTAGGGGAAAGTGTGCATAAAAGTGCTTGTGTTCCTAAAACTAGCATATAAAATGCATTATATTAGAGAACGGTTCTTGCAAAATGGGTGTGTCTGGATAAATTTGCACTGAAATACTGATGAATTTGCATGAAATATTTTTCTTTTTTAAAAAATGCAAGCTCATGTGGAATTGCGAAGAACATAACTTAAGATTGGAAAAATGGGGAAGTGTTACTTTCAGTTTCTGGTAGATCCATTCTCTGCACACGCACACACCAGCTAGGTGCAATTATTATTATTATTATTATTATTATTATTATTATTATTATTATTATTATTAAATTTATATACCATGCTACACCCTCAGGGCAGTTCACAGGATGGTTCATAGTAATAATAATATGTGTCACTTTTTTACAAGGCATTACTAGGAAACTGCTTTATACTGCCATTTGGCTCAATATAGTCTATAACAGGGTGGAGATGCCAGGTATTTCGAACCTGGAATCTTCTTCATGCAATTCAAGTGCTCTATCACTGAGCTACAACTCTTCCCTATGTTGCAACTGGGATACAAGAGATGTTGGCTGGCAACAGTCATATGTCCTGATCATGTGTTTTGGGCCAGATCAGAGCAAGTTATTGAATGTTAAACAAAACCTGCAGCAAACAACAATATGCAAGCAACTGAACACTTTTTTCAAAAACGAAATAATAATCTGATTTGTTCATAAATACATTTTAAATAACTACAGTGTAAGGTTTTGAAGGTAGATAAAATAATTATTAGCTCCAATCTATTTTTTAAGGGGGGGGGGTGAGGAGAAAGCTGAAAAAATCACCCTAAGAGCTGAGAAAAGGGCAGAGTTTTGTCTGCTTTAAGAAAAAGTTAGTGTTCTCCCAAGAATACCACAAGGAGCTTTTTTTAGAAAGGAATCCATAAAACAGGAAATTTACCGTAAAATTGAAACTGTATCTCACATGGAATCTAGTGGTTGTTTCAGAGTGAGTGTACGTGCTTGATTCAGTCAAGGAAATACAGAAAATATTAGTTGCAGGGTTCTTGCAGAAGGAGAACAGTTTCAGAATCATATACTTTTCAGTAGGTACAACGTCCAGGTGGCCTTAGGACCCTTCAAAGCAAATGAGAGATTGAAGCAGCTGCTTTGGGGGACCTGGGTGTATGTGTGTGTGTGTGTTCACATGTTGGTATTACATACTTGCTCACTTAACAAACAACACAATCCAAAGGCTAAACTCTACTTTGGGTGCATGAGAGGGATTCCAATTGACATCAATGAAAGTTGTAAAAGAAAAGAAAAAGGCTGGATCCACACTGTTTCGCTCGAAGTCATTGAAATGTATTTCTTAAATCGGTGAAAATCTCCCTGGAATAAAAATGAACGTGTCAATAAAAATGTTTTATAATGAAATAGTCATACCCCCTAGAGACCTTAAAACCATGCTCTTTGTTTCCCTGAAACCATTTCAGGAACTATTATTATTATTATTATTATTGCTTTTTAAAGCTTCATGTTGATTCAGTGTACTTTATTTTAATTTGCGTAATTTTGTAATGTGTGGATAGACAAAGGATTCCACTGCACAAGACTCAGCTATAAATCAGGAAGTCCCGGGATTGAATCTTGCCTCTGCTATAAACTGACTGGGTCGTCTTACGGGACGTCTTTTCTGTGGATATCTTCTCTTGGCATAAGTTTGACAGTTGGAGAGAAGGGCATGTGGACATACGGACACTTGAGTTAGTTGCAAAACTCTAAGGATTTTCCAGGTCTCCATGTATGCTAATGGATTTTTCTGGAAGCAACTAACACGGAAAAGAGGGCTAAAGTTGCACTTTACTATATTTCCAGAAGTGATTTTTATGTCACGTGAATGCTTAAACATAACATGCAAATTAAAAGTTAGGAAAATGTCTGGAAAACAGAATAAATTGCAGAATTAACTGCAGGATTTGCATTCAGGGCACTTCCAGCCTGCCAAGTTAGTTTAATGGGTGAGCCCTACTTACCTAGTTATTAGCTTTGAGTCTCTCAAATTCATATGGAGGGAGGAGCATACTTAAAATAAATTTGCCAGTGTTTTCAATTGTAAATCACTTCTGGAATATGGGTCAAGAACTCAATTTCCCACCAGGCTTTCCTTCTGGGAGTCTTCCCCTTTGCCAGCGTTACTGTCTTTGGGGGTTTTGGAGAAACAAATGGAGACTTGAGGTCCTGAGAAGTCTGTTGCTCTTTTGGACTCTCGAATTAGCCCTTTAAGGACCTGCTTTGAAGTAAAGTCCAAGTCTTGGTGACTGGAGGACCAATCCGGGAGGAAGAAGCATCCCTATGAGCAATTAGTGAACATCTCCAGGACGTCATGCTGATAAAGCTATTCAGAAATTGGTGTGTAGGTGAGGTGCACAATGCCAAATCCTGAGAGAAGGAAACAAAGAGCTTTGATAAGCTGTTGCAAAATGCCTTAAGCCAACAGATATTGTGTGCCAGAGTTTTCCCAGGAAAAGATGGTGTGTTTTCAGATGAAGCATGTGAATGCCAGCAAATAATGTCTGAAGTGCCCCCATCTCCCGCACAGGAGTGATTTAGGGTGCTCAATGTCTTCACCATCTTCACCAGCTGTTTCTCATAACTTCTGGCGTGGTGCAAAAATGTCTGGCAGCAGTCGCAACTCTCACCGTACTCAGTGCAAACTGAGAGAATTGCGTCCCTTCATAATCTTATAGTGAATGACACACAAGCAAGCACAAGATTGGTACCACCTTTTAAGATTCCCTAGCCTGCTATCGCCCACTTTATTTCAGTCGGAGACAGGCGACAGTGTCAGCCTGTTCCAGAGAGGGCATTTCAGAGTCTTGGACTTTTTTAGTTAAATTATAAATGCCAACTTTATTACAGTTAGATTCAGGTAGGTAGCTGTGTTGGTCTGACACAGCCGAAATAAATAAATAAAAATTGTCCAGTAGCACCTTAGAGACCAACTAAGTATGTTCTGGGTATAAGCTTTCATGTGTATCTGAAGAACTGTGCATGCACACGAAAACTTATACCCAGAACATACTTAGTTGGTCTCTAAGGTGCTACTGGACAATTTTTAAATTTATTTTTTATTGCAGTTGCAATCATTTCCTACTAAAATGCACATTTCATGACTTTTCCTTATTTGAATAAATGCATGATTAATCTTTTAAAATGAAGATGAAAAATGCCCTTTCACATGAAGTTCCCTGTTGAGGTGAGCCACTCTTCCCCCGCTACCAATGAAAATTCATTTTTGAAATCCCTGGAGGGCTCACCTTGAGAGCTGCCCATTCAGTGACAAGGGCACAATGGAAATAGTGAGAAACATGCCTCCTCCCCTCTGTGGGTGGAGAGACACACCTGAACAGGGCCTAGAAATTCATGTTTGTTCGTTTGTTCTCATTGCTCTGAATCCACAAACATGATTCAGTCAAAGTTCATCATTTTTAAGCGTTAACAGTCTCAATAGGAGATGCTTTTAATTCTTCCATTGAAACTGGTAGGACTTAAAAGATCTCAGCTTGTGCTGAATCGTGGCCAGATCTGTGTTGACAATAACCCCACTGAACTAAGTGGGACTTGCTTCAGAGTAAGTTATACAGCAGACCAGCCTTTAAAGTTTTAAAACCTGGAAAGTTAAAGTGCAATTTACTAATTTCCTGTAGCTCTTCCAGAGAAACATTTTGGTTTCTTTGCAATGTTTTGTGTCAAGAAAGATGATTCACAATTCCCCGGAAACTTAGATGACACAGGGTGAAAAGGTCCATTGGATCATTCCTCAAAGAATATGCATTTCCTCAGTGTTGTGACAGGACTAGGCAAACTACAGTTCTTATAAGACTTCTTCATTTGACCCATTTGTCCAGTCAAAGAAAGATGGTGTTAACCAAACCCTTGGCAGAAATATTTGTGCATCATGCAAGTTGACTTAGCAGTTCATTTCCATGTTGGTGGGGATGACAGTTTCCCTTCTCAACACTAGGTATCTAATCAGTGAAATTAGATTTTGATGGCTTGTTCATATCACGGGGCATGTATCCAACATAAATACAGCCTTTATTGAACCACAATCCTTGGGTAAAAAATCCTTTCTTGAAAGTGAGGGACTTTTGCTCTTTATTTCAGCATCTTTCTTTCAGGAATGGAGATGCAAGGAAACGACTGCAGATTCAAATATGTTAGAATAACCGAGACGCCTTAGTGGCTTTGAGGTTTCTGGGAAGGAAGTCTCGGGGAATGTTAGCATATTTCTTGTGCTCTGCACTCCTGAGGGAAAGTTGACCTTATTTTCATTTTCCCACTGAATGTCTCTTTGGTGTGCTGTGGAATTCCAGGAAGAACATCCTGCAAAGAGAACAATATTTGGCACTCGTTTAGCTGACTCAGTAAATGAGCTAAACACGAAGCAATATGCTTACACTAAAGGAGAGGTCAGACTCTAGTAAATAAGGCAAATCCTTGAAGATAAAACCCAAAATCCTTCAGGAAATAGACAGAAGGCTGGAGACTTTCCCTACGGTATACAGTATAAATAGCAAATGGACAGAAAGTCCCGAACATAAATTAGTATAATTGCTACTATGTTACTACTAGTTGTGGTGGTACTAGAAGTAGTACCTTACTATTATATTTGGGATGTGCAGATTGCCAACTCTGTCCTGCCAGCTCTTTATTTAATTGTTCCACGTGCTAATAATAAAATGTATCTGTTCTTTTTCTCAAATAAGGTTAACAGCAATTTTCAGTTTTTTAGATTTGGAAGGTGATTTGTTATTAATAATTTAAAAAATTGATTAACCGTAAACTCCTATGGTTATCAAAATGTCCATTTATGGTCTGCAGTTGGAAACAAAAACAGCTACATGGTATATGCAGAGAAGTCCATGCTAAGTTAATAGCAAATTGTGGGTTAAAGGAAGTCCGCACACTCATACGTCACTCATATGCACAAAGTTTCATGGAGATTGTGTCATGTAAAATCAGACTGAAGGCTAGTATTTTGACCACTTTAGACAATGCAGTTTGGACTCACACCCGATACTTTAAGAAGTCTTGTATATTAGATCGTGCTGACAAGGCAATTTTAGGAGTCAGTCTTAGGATTAACTTCAATTGGTGCTCTTTTCTTATCCTCCAAATATATTTATGCAAGAGCAAACACCTTGCATGCTACAGATGCACTGTTAGAAGTTTCAAGGTCACTGCAACTCTTATTTTATTATTATTATTATTATTATTACTCCCAACCTTTCCTCACAAAAGAACCCAGGGCATTTAATCTTGCACTGTTACTATTACAGTGGTACCTCGGGTTACAGACGCTTCAAGTTACAGACTCCGCTAACCCAGAAATAGTACCTCGGGTTAAGAACTTTGCTTCAGGATGAGAACAGAAATTGCATGGTGGCAGCGGGAGGCCCCATTAGCTAAAGTGGTGCCTCAGGTTAAGAACAGTTTCCGGTTAAGAACGGACCTCCAGAATGAATTAAGTTCTATACCACTATACTTTGTCAAGATGGAAAAGGCTGCTACTGGAATCTACTGGAATCCAGAAAGCAGCTCCCCCCCCCCTTTTTTTTTTTTTGCAACAGACATTGGTCCTAACCCCAGAGAAGCACTAACTAATGCTTGACCAATTGGAGAAGAGACAGAAAATTACCTATCTTCTTAATCATAGATGAACCCCTGTTAATCATGCTTTGGAAATAAGTATGCTTGCTTACTTTCAGGGCTTTTCAGAGCAGATTCCAAACTGCCATTAAAAACCTTTGCTCTCCCATATCCCATTTGTACTAAGCCAGGATCTAGCAAGGACCACCAGAATAGGTTGCGTCGACAAGGGTCTATTTCTTTTTCAAACCTCGTAGCACCACCATGAGACTAACTTCAGCAGTGAAAAGCAGATCGGGCTGTGTGGGTCCGTAAAATATGCTTACCACAGCACCCTCCCCTCGCCCTTCCAACTTCCTCTTGTCTACTATAGATTTAAAATCAAAATGGAGTTTGAAAACCTGAAAATCCTAGTGTGCTTTTCTAGTCAGATCCATCGTGTATTTGCAAAGCAGAGATGAATGAACATGCTTGTATGTTATGCTGCATTATCAACGTACATTTTCTTGCTTGTGTAGTCAGACTCTGTTCCTTAATACAGGCACTCAGGAGCAGTGGGCTGAAATATACTAGACTCTTCAGGAAGCAAGGTTACTCAATTACTCTTTGGGTATTTATTTGTTTTAGGGACGCGGGTGGTGCTGTGGGTTAAACCACAGAACCTAGCACTTGCCGATCAGAAGGTCGGCGGTTCAAATCCCCGTGAGCTCCCGTTGTTCAGTCCCTGCTCCTGCCAACCTAGCAGTTTGAAACCATAAAGTGCAAGTAGATAAATAGGTACCGCTCCAGCGGGAAGGTAAATGGCGTTTCCGTGTGCTGCTCTGGTTCACCAGAAGCGGCTTAGGCATGCTAGCCATATGACCCGGAACCTGTCTGCGGACAAACGCCGGCTCCCTCGGCCAATAAAGCGAGATGAGCGCCGCAACCCCAGAGTCGGTCACGACTGGGCCTAATGGTCAGGGGTCTTTTACCTTATTTATTCGTTTTAGCATTTCTGCCCTGCCTGTCTATAGAAAAATATTCCAGGCGGCAAACAAACATACATACCATTTTTTAATCTCCACCCCCCCTCCTCCCCTCATCTGGAGGGCATTTTCCACACTGCTTTTAAGAAAGTGTGCACAAACTGGGGGGAAGGTCCCAAGTCAATAAGTTTTGAAGGAACATGATGGATAGATATTGCTGAAGTTAAACAGCTCTGAGAATTAAGCCTGCCTGGCAACCATAAGCACAGTGCCTTAATGGGAGAAGGCGGAGTCAAAGAATCATAGAATTGTAGAGTGGGAAGGACCACAAGGGCAATCTAGTCCAACCCCCTGCAATACAGGAATATTTTGCCCAAGATGGGGCTCAAACCCACAGATTAAGAGTCTTGTGCTGAGCTATAAACGTATAAATGTAATCCATAAACAAAAGGACTAATCAAATGCAGTCTACTAATGTGGTAATCCACCAGTGTCTCTCTGCATGTGTGAAGTACAAATGAAAAATGACTTGTATGAAAAATGACTTGTAACTTAATACAATGTTTTTAAAGAGCATTTTCAGTAGCGTCATTTGCTGCTGGGGTGCATAGGAACTCTGGGATGCATGGGAATGCCTGCTAGCTCAATTCATGGAACCAGGGCACACATGGAACAACAATTCCCATGCCTTCCAGCAACAGTGGAGGCTCAAATATGCACAGAAGCATCCAGACCTTCAGGAGGAGGCTTTCCCATTGGTTCCTCCTCTTCATAAAGGTTGGCTGAGGCAATGGGCACATTGAGTGGACTAGCAGCCAGGGAGTCCATTTTGTGTTAAACCCAAACTTCATTGGAGATCTCAGCTTGGCTCAGATGGGAGAGCCAGCCATTCACCATTACAAGCTCCCATTTCCCATACTTCATTGTGATGCATTGTGAATTGCAAATTTCCCATTTTTGCAGGAAAATATAAGTGTGAAGGAGCGAAGTTGTGTGTGTGTTTTTTTAACAAAATGAATAGATAATTTGCTTTTGTTGTTTTCCCCCATTGTTACTTTACTCGTGTTTGAGCTTATAAAAGCTTTGGATGACTTCTCCCGAGAGCTTGTATAAAATGTTCGGCATACGAAGTGGAAGGGAATGTAACTGATCCTTTCCACTCAAGGTATTTTAACCTGTGCTCTGAGACAGAAAGTAACTGCATTAAAATGGTCAAAGCCTGGAAACAGTGATTGCTCTCAGCTGAGGGTGGTTTTCTTTTTCTTTTTCTTTCCCTTAAATGTGAAATGTGGAACTTAGCATCACAAGGCAATTGAGTCACAGGCTGCTTTGCTTCTAAGGACATGCCTCTCTTTAAATTGACATTGGAATCTGGATTAATAATCACAGCTCCATTGCAGCAATTATCTCAAACCTAGCATGGAAGGTACAAGTGTTCTAGGGAGAGCAGTTACCCTTGAGAGGGAGGAAGGAAGGAAAAAGGGGAAAGATACCCTCCTGAACCATAAGCATATGCTTCTTGCCGCATGGAGAAATGCAGAGAGGTTGGCACTCTCAGGGCTTTGCTGAAGAAGAACAGCCAGCTGTGTAACCCTTTGAAACCCGGCACACATTTTCTAGGTGAGGTTAATAAATAAGCGGCCATCTACGCAGCCCGGCTGTTTGAACGAACAGCAGCTATCGCTTCAAAGTATCTTTGTGCAGCAATTCACCCTCCCCGGTTAAATATGAAAATCTCACAACATACTGTATATTGCACATGCTTTAATTTATTCTAATACTTTCACCAATTAAATTTCTTCGAAGCCCCATTTCGTAACTGAAGCATTGCAGAAAAGAACAGGCTGCTTCCTGCATATGTTTCTAGTTTTTATTTGCTTTTCTTTCTTTTTTTGATTGCTATGGTTAACTATGGATAGCACTTTAGGAACTGATCATCTGGAGCGAGGACTGTCTTTGCAGCAGCAGGTATTCTATATAACAGGAAAACTTCGGTGTCTGTGCATATGTATAACACTATAACTGACCTTCATTATTTACTTTTGAACACACGGTTTCACATTCTTTACACAAATCCATTACGCTTCTAGCATTGTCTAAAAATTCAGCTTGGTTAAGAACCATGCAATAGTTGTACAAAACAAAATTCCACTTCTCCATAGCTCCTTAAAGTGGAAGAAATATGTAAGCTGCAATCGCTTGTGAAATTCTCAAATCTTAGCCATATGCTAATTGTTGTAAAGCTGGCCTCTTTCATTTAGAAGTTTATAACACATATTTTTTCCTAATACAAGTAAGTGAAAGATGCCCTCAACCATAAACTAATCTTTAGTATGCTATCAAGATTAATGTAGGGTCTTGAAGGAGACAGACCAACTTGTAAAATATACAGCGGTACCTCGTGTTACATACCGTCCCTCTTACGAATTCTTCGCATTACGTGCTCCGCTAGGGGAAGTAGATGCCCCTTGTTGTGACCTTTGCCCCAGGATGTGAGCGGAAATCGCGCTCCGGCAGTGCGGCAGCAGCGGGAGGCGCCATTAGCGAAAGCACGCCTCACGTTACGAATGGTTTCCGGTTAGAACAGACCTCCAGAATGGATTAAGTTTGCAACCGGAGGTACCACTGTATACTTTTTGGGTTATTTCCTCTAATACAGGTGTATTGACCCTTCCCCTCTCCATCCCCCCCCCCGGGAACTGCATTCTCTCATGGGGAATATTCCAGGGGCTTTTATACCACATGCTGAGCAAAAACAGATACAACAGTTGGTGCAATACCGCATCTGACTCCTATCTTCATCCTTTAGGCAACATTCCAGCCATGTAAAAGCCCCACCTCCATGCAGGCAAGCAAGAGGCAAAAGCACTCAAGGGAGCAGGGCTGGGAAGGGATGTGCGCTGAGGAGAAAGGTGTGAGGAAGAGCCCTGAGGGTCAGAGAAAGATGTACATTGGGCCCTCGCACCTGACTTTGCACATCCTGAGACCACTGAGTTAACAAAGGACACATTATTATTATTATTATTATTATTATTATTATTATTATTATTATATTAAATTTATGTAGCTCAGTTATCATGAGTGACATCCAGGTGAGATTAGTTTCTAGGCTTCCTGCTCCTGAGCCTGCTGTGTCCTTGATAGCTGCTAAATCGGAAGAATGAGTTGGTCAAGATGAAATGTTGAAGGGCAGAGATGTATATGTGACCCCACAGGGCCTGTGCTGCATTCCCTAAGGTAACCTGCTCTCCTCAGTGTGCAGCGCTGTGTCAGCGCTGAAAAAGGAATCGGCTGTCAGCCCAGCTGGCTTTTGTACATGAAATTATGGAGATGGAAGCAGATAGTCAGCCCTGCTAAGGGGCCTCCAGAAGGCTAACTGATCAGGTTCCTAGTCTTGCTTGGTAGCTTATGGCATCATCTCCGTTAGTGGCTGGCAGCAAATGCCATTGCATCATCCTAATCATAGCCAGCATCTCATTGTTTGAACTTCACACATACATTAACAGAGCAATCTTAAATATAGAAAGCCAACTATTTTGAACTCCCTTCATGAGGAATTTGATTTATGCCACCCTTTTTGGCTGGCTAAGTTCCACCAAGTTGCTAGGTCACATGACTAAGCTGAAAGGAATTCGCCCCGCCACCACCCTGCCATACCCCCTTTTGGAGACTTATATGGGAGTGGGGTGAGGGATTTACCCCAGGGTATCTCTAGCTGAGACTGTGGGAGAGACTTATTTATTTCATTTTTTTATTGATTGAATTTATATACTGCCCGATAGATGGAGGTCTCAGGGCGGTTCACAGAAAAGATCAACATAAAAACCACAGTATATATAATCAAAATAAAAACAACAACCCAATAACCCCCACCCCCAAAAAGAATGACATTTTAAAAGGGCAAAGGACTTAGCCAAAGAACCACCAAATTCAAACTCATCTTGGTGGGTCTTGGGTTGGGATCACACTGCAAGGCAGGAGAGAAAACAATTCAGCTACAACAGCGGCTCATGCCAAAATTGGGCTAAGGCAGCGGATCTTCTCCATGTTGCCTCATGCTCCTGCATTTTCAAGACACTCAGGTAAGATTGACGGATGAACTGAATCCATCCATCACCTCCACCGCAACATATAGCAATTGCTAAGGTAAGTACATTCCATTGCACAAATCAGCCTAGCTGGAATGCAATCTTGGGTGTGAAAATCCTCCTTTCTGAATTTTCAGGCAGGGCAGGTGGAATGGGAAGCAAATTCATTGGGACTTTGGTAAGCTATTGTGCTTGGTGGGCTGTGTGGGCTGTGTTCTGTTTGATAGTCCCAGGTCTTCACTAAGGCTGCTCTCTGCTGGAAAGTTCTCCAGTCCAAAACACTATGAAGCAAAGTGGGGCAGCTCAAAGAGCACTGCTCTGCTATGAGCTTCTGCTCTGATGCAGTTTCTAGGAGAACTTCCTAGCCAATTCTAGCTAATAACGATGGCTTTTAACAAAAGGTAATTTTAAATAGCTTCAATGGACCAAGTGGGTGTTAAATAATTCTGCAGGCAGGTCTGCTCACCACTTTCCTGACCTTTACGGCATTTGTTATGCATAAATTATTCAGCCCAAATTCCTCAACTGTCTACTAAAGTTTAAAAGGCGTCACTTACAGTAAGTCCTAAAAGATAAACTGTGTGAAAATGACAGCTGATCCTGTTTTTAAGAAACTTGTCACTGTCACACACGAAAACCGTGCACTCCCTAAGCTTAACGACGTTCCGTGCAACTGCTTTCCAGCATATTTTTACATTGCATGCATTTTCACTTCCAGCAAAAGCCATGAATCTAGTATTTAACAAGACAGAAAATTAATAATTCAGCTGAACATGCGAAACCAGGTAATGCAATAACACGGGTGAAACTCACTTTCCCCCTTTAATCTCTTAAATGGGAGCTGGGAGCAACAAAGTGACCACAGCCGTTTCCAGAGTTATGTAATATTAACGCCAAGGGGAGGGGGAGAAAGGTACTTTTTATGTAACATTCATGGGATAGAAATCAACGGAAGTGGAAAATTTCAAAGCTGACATTCTATCTATAGCTTGTTGCGCAGCACTTCTTCCTGCAGCACATATGGCAAGAGCTACTGAACAGGAATCTGCAAAGATTTCAAGCTAGACACTCAAAAGAGTGTCTGGCTTCTCTCCCCCCCCCCCCCTTTCCTTCAACTCTGAATACTGTGATTTTTGTGAAAGTTTAGCTATAGGTGACAAAACAGGCAAAGTCAAACAAAGTTAATCAATTTGTATCAAGCGTACAAATATCTATTTTCAAGGCTAAGCTTTTTGGAGTGGAAATTATCCTTTTTAAAAATATTTCAGTGCTTCTGGCCGGTGTGTGGGTGCAGCACTTGGTTTTTCTTGCCTTTTCTTTCTGCTTTTTCATTTTTATACCTTCTGTTCACTGAAAGCTTAAAATATAAACAAAAATGGGGTTTTTTTAAGGGGGGGGGAACCAGAAAGCAAGTTGTTTTTTTCAAAAAAATGAGATAATATTGAGTATTTCTCTGTGAGTGAAAATTTGCAGTACTTCCGAACACACTTCAGTTATACCATTTGGCAAAATTTAAATCTCCTAATTCTTAATTGTTAAACATCCTAATTTTAAAATAGTTGATTGGTTTGACTAATTGATTTAATTCGTTTTCTGAGCTGCTTCCCGTAAAACATTTCAAAGTGAATATCCACATTTTCCCTGCCAAAGGCAAAACTTCTGATTTTTGGAACGATTTTCATATTTATTCTCAACCTGGCAAAGTAGCAATAACGTAACTTTTTATGTATAAGCTTTTTGTATGGTGAATATTTCCTCTCAGTAAATATGCTGGTGGGTGTCACATTCTGAGATTTATTGCATTCTAGAGCTCTATGAAAGGGCCAAATTCTCTAGGATTTGGTAAATCTCAGAAATCTCCATCTGAAGACTGATGGCAGAGAAATGGTCACCATATATTTTGGGGGATTTGAAATGTCAAAAAATAAAATGAGAATTCATATGACAGCATACCCTGCAACATTTCTCTGATGAAAATAGATACTTCATTTATTATTATTATTATTATTATTATTATTATTATTATTATTATTATTATTATTATTATCATTACCTGCCCATCTGACTGGGTTGCCCCAGCCACTCTGGGCCACTTCCAGCATAAGCAAAAACATAATTAAACATTAAACATTTTTTTAAAAAAAAACTTCCCTACACAAGGCTGCCTTCAGATGGCTCAGGGGTCTGATAACTCCAACATTTCTCCAATGAAAATAAGGACTTCCTACTATACCCTCCAACATTTCTCTGATGAAAATATGGACGTCCTAAGGAAAAGCGAGACATTCCATGGTCAAATCAGAAACCAGGACAGCTTCTGTTCCTGGAAAATAGGGACACTTGGAGGGTCTTTGAGAATGTGACAAAAGGTCGTTGTTTGGTCCAAGTGGCTATGTTCACTGCTAGGAAAATGTAGGCCTCATCCATCAGATGCATGCCTCTATTTAGTGTTCAGACTCAGTGTATAAAGGAAGTGGGATGATTTTGAAGAAACTGGGGTGGTTTCAGAATGGGAGGGGCAAGGCAAATGTGAGGTAGGCAAGGCTCAATTGTTTCTGCTTGAAAAGACATGGGATGGTTATGGGACCACATGAAAAGAAACCGGCCAGCATTCTACCCCACTTTGAGCACTCCACATAGCCCACTCGTTTGTCCCATTTAGTCAGGATCAATTCCCTCCGGTTCAATTCCCCCTGGTTCACCCCATTCCCAACCAATAGGCTCTTTCCTCCAGAATCAAGTTGTTGCTAACTGGTGGGAACTGAACCAGAGGGAATTGATCCTGGTGTCTTCTTATGGGGCCAACCAGACATTTAACAGCAGCCCTATCAGACTCAATTCTGCATTTTGGGTGGCAGGAGAATCTGTATCCCCTGCTGGCTCATGCGAAAAGCATCAGATAATAAAAACAGATGCTGCCTTATTTCAGGGACTCATTAAAAGCCATCCTAGGCTAACATTTGGAAATGTGAGGAAAATATTGCAAATCTTTTGAAATAATCCATCCTGTAAAGCCAGGTTTTGGGGGTTTTCTCCTGCTGAATAATATTGCTTGAAGCAAAATATAAAGAAACAGTAACGCTCGTGAAATGGATTGCCATTTATCACAGGCATTGATTGACTTTGAAAAGTCGCCTCAATAATACCAGGGAATGAGTACCTGTATAATGCTAGAAAGCAATGAGCGAGCTCTCTTCGTAAAGCAAGATTCAAAGGATGGCACATTTACATAGAGTCCTAATGCATGGTAATACATGTAATATAACTCAGTCAAAGGGTGAATGAGATGAAGCAGTTTCCCCGGCTCTGGACTGCCCTGATGAGGGTGTTATTATCACACAAATTAGTATGACTTGAATGTCTCCTTTTAAATGTATTAGGATAACAATAAAGACAGTTCACCCTAATGTGACCTCCTTCTTCCATAACATTTAACACAGTCAAATTAAAAGTGCAAATCTGTTACCACTGCCTATAAAAATAATGTACCTCATATTATTTTAAGACTCTATTTATTTTTGCAAAGAATAGAACAGGAATTACTGTAAAACCTATTTCCTTTCAACTGCAAAAAAGTAATTTACAGTCTTTGAACACAGATAGATGCCATATTGTTATGTATAAGGTTTGTTGACTTTTAATAAACAGCCTAATTAAGAATTCATAGTTTTAATATGTCCGCGTCACTTCACTTCAAGCAGCAACCATTTAATACCTCCTTCACTACGCCTTTAAACATATTCAGCTTTTATATCATTTGCAATTGGGGCTGAGGTTTTCCTCCCCCACTCCTCCCCACCCCCCAGCAAAAGGCAGAGAATTCAGAAGATACTAATTCCCATGCTGAAATTCCTCACCAGCAAGAGGCGCAGTGCTGGGATCTGCCACAACAGCCGAGCACTGTGGAGAATTGTCCTCGGAAGACGAAATAAAGTCTGGCCCTTGCCTACACCAACACCACCAGATGGAGGGAGAACTCTATTCTTCTCACATTTTGACATTTTGATTTCTCACCCACAGGAGGGGGTGAGGGAGCCAACAGATCATGAAGAGAGGCAGAAGAAGACAAGTTGAGAAATCAGCATGCGGCGGGCCCTAGGGTGGAGGGAAAGGATGGGAAAGCTTTGAGGCACCGACCTAGGGAGATGGCCACAGAACTGGAGACCATCCCAGGTAATAAGAAGCCTGCATTTTGTTTTGTTCCTGATATGGTCTAAGCAGAAAACTCCAGTACCCCAGTTAGCACACTGAGAAAGCGCCTCTCCAATAGTGACCTAAAGATTCGTAAAATGGCACCACTAGGGAGTTCTGTTGTGTTGCCATGAAAGCACAAACCCTCTGCAGATAATTACAAACTGGTAGATGTGTCTTCATGGGGTCCTGCCTCTTGATATCCTTGGAGACTGTAGGGTAAAGGTGAAAGGTAAAGGACCCCTGGACGATTAAGTCCAGTCAAAGGTGACTGTACGGGGTTGTGGTGCTCATCTCACTTTCAGGCCGAGGGAGACGGTGTTTGTCCACAAACAGCTTTCCAGGTCATGTGGCCAGCAGGACTAAACGCACGGAGGACCATGACGAGTGCCAGAGTGCACAGAAATGCTGTTTACCTTCCCACCGCAGGGGCACCTATTTATCTACTTGCACTGGCATGCTTTTGAACTGCTAGGTTGGCAGGAGCTGGGAGAGAGCAACAGGAGCTCACCCCATCGCGGGGATTCAAACCACCGACCTTCCGGTCAGCAAACCCGTGTCCCCAGACTGTAGGATACATTCTAGTGCATGTAGACTCTAAAAGCACAAGAAACATGCAACACGTTTGCATGATTCAGAGTTGTATGTGCACAGCCCCTTGTACAGAAGTCACGATCCATGCCTGGAGAGCACAGGGAGTCCCAGCAATCCTCCCACACATTTGCCCCCCACATTGACCACTTGTACTGACAACAGCTACCTGCACAACCACATTCCTCACCACCCTCACAATAGCAATATATACATTAGCCGGCAAAAGGATTTCAACTTCGCAGCAACAAAATAATAGGCTTTGATTGCTGACAAATCAATGTCCCCTCTCAACAAATTGTTTTGAAGGCAAATGTCAGCATATTAAGCATACTAGTTTGTTTGGGGTTTTTTGTTTTTGTTTTTTTAAAAAGGAAGTTGAAAAGGAAATTCAGAAAGATCCGATCTCTCCAGAATGTTTGGGGGATTGTTCAAAACCACAACAGTAGAGGCTCAGATAGAATGTATATCACAGATCAGAAAAAACACCAACAAGTCAAAGAAGATGCAGCATGGTTAACAAGCAGGGTCATGGAACCATGATAGGAAAGAAAGCTTCCTTCAAAATATGTAAGTCCTGGCCGAAAAGGAACACGAACGTTCGCCCCCAAAATGCAAGCAGAAAATAGTCCTATGAATGCATTGCTGGAGTGAGGCTGCACTTTTTGCCCTAGCCTCAGTGCCACATCTTCTTAGAATCATAGAATTGTAGAGTTGGAAGAGACCCTGGGAATCCTCTAGTCCAAACCCCTGTTAACAACAGCTTGTGGACAGTCGTCTGTATAGGAAGGCCAATGTGCAACCACTTCTTTCATGTAGGGACTATTTGTAATTGGGATGCCTGGTTATATAGGGGTCCTTGTTGCATACACCAATTATATCTGAGGCAGTGATAAAGAGCATTATAAGGCATCACCTCACTAGAGTACAAAATTCTGGCAGGCTATTTGTTGAGCATCTACAAAATATCAGGTTTTATTAGGAAATACTCCCTGAGAAAAAGCAGGGGTGGGAGTAGGGGGAGCATGCAGGAAATAATGGTCAAATCCTGAAAACTCTTACATAAAATAGTATCATTGAATTCAACAGGATTTGCAAAAATGAGGCAGAGATTAGTGTTCATTTATGTTAACTATACCGGGTTGCGTTTGACGAACTTTCACTCAGAGTGGACACACTGAAATTAACGACCATGAGTAACTCAGGCCCACTTTTTTCATGGTCTCCTCTGAATAAAAGTTAGTTGACTGCGACCCAACTGCTTTGGTATGTGAAACAGCAGTGCTTGTTTTAAAAGGATTCCCTGGGAGTTTAAATCAACTTACAGCACTTAGGGAGAATTTTCAGAAAGGAGCCACCATCAGCCTTATAAAATCAGTGCCAGCAGATGGACATTTGGCACACACAAATTGGGCAATTACATGCCTTAATACCCATTTGCACATGCTATTACCTAATTTGTACTTTTGGGGATTGGACCTGCAGAGTACAATTGCTGGACCTAATGAGAGCCTGGGATGAGGTGAACGGGCAGAGCAGCAGACTTACGTAAGGCCTGCTTGCACATAAAGTATATACCAAATATATATCTATCATAACAGTGCATGTTTAAGAGCAGGCACATGGATGTTTGCTCCTTAAAGACACTGAGGCGTATTACAACCGCACTGTAGCCGTTTCCAGTATCACTTCAAAGTGTAAAATCTTTCTATTAAAACAGCACCATGTCTGGCTAATGGCTTTTAAAATGATGGAAGATGTTTGGCTTTTCAAGAAAATCTAAGTTTAGAAAAATATGGCGCTGTTTCTATGAATTCTTTTTTAAAGAACACAGTAATATGCTATTCATTTCTGCAGTCCAAAGCTGAGATCAGCCCCACCTGTAAAACATATGTAATGCTCTGATAATTTTAAATCACTTTGCATTGCCAAACTCCAGATTCCCTATCACTTTCAAACTGAAACACTTTTGATAAATATGAAAGTCTCCAATAATTTTAAATCATTGTATATATGCTGCACATGCTCTGAGCCACAAATGCTTCCAAATCCAAGGGCATATAAAATTTTGAAGAGCTTCAATTATTTTAAATCACCATGTGCAGCGTTAAAGAGAGCGATTGAAATTGTTGTCATGCCTCGCATTTTTCCAAGCACTTCAGCTTGGAAAATGAGTCAAAGCGCAACGTAGACATCAATACATCTTGGACTTTGAATATGCACAGTCCGCTTCCAAAGTCGAAATTAAAGGCAAAGTGGGAGCAGCTTAAAGGAACCTAGGAAAATCCCTTTCACAGAGTTTGACCCATTTGTCTATCTAGCAGAGGCTCTCCAGGTTTTTCAGACAGGGAACATTCCCAGCCCTACCTGAAGATGCCCTAGACCAGGGGCCAGCAAACTTTTTCAGCAGGGGGCCAGTCCACTGTCCCTCAGACTTTGTGGGGGTCTGGATTTTTTTTGGGCAGGGGGATGAACGAATTCCTATGCCCCACAAATAATCCAGAGATGCAGTTTAAATAAAAGGACACATTCTACTCATGTAAAAACACGCTGATTCCTCGACCATCCGCGGACCGGATTTAGAAGGCAATTGGGCCTTAGTTTGCCTACCCATGCCATAGACTGAACCTAGGACCTTCTGCATGAAAGCCTCTAGGTTTTAGAAGGCCTCCAACTGCCCCCTCTCTCTATGGGTACTCTTCTTCTCTCTAAGGCACCACTCACTTGGGGCCTAATTTGCCCCGAGGGAGAGCACAAGGTAAGTGAGGGTACTGCTCCATTTTCTGACTCTTTGCATACTCAGGCCGAAGAGGCAGCAACTGCAAAGAGAAGGTAGTCCAGGAAGCTCCAGGGAGTTGCAGTGGGCCTCCAGTGGCATTTGGACCTCCTCAGTTGCTCCCAAAATGCCCACCTCTGATGCCAACCCTGGAAATAAGCATAAATTGAAACTAGAGTGACCAGATGCAAAAAAGTACAAGTCTTCTGCACCTTTGATAATTGGGTGCCTCCAGGCTTGTCACTATTTTGCAGGAGGGATTCTGGCACCTTCCAAGACTTTAGGTTTGCAGAATTAAAGTGGATTAAAGTCCTCTGTTGCCCTGGCACAACAAATACGCTCTATAAAAAGCAGCCACCATAACTGAAAATAGTTCTGAGGCCTATTGACTCTTTCAGGGAAGTAGAGCTGCAAACTTGTAATCGGTTTGATTACGCATTTAATCAAGCCAAGCTTGATTCCTCCATGGGCTTGAAAGTCAAATGCAAGAGTCATTTCCCTTTGGGCACTATTTTGGTCCTAGTGTGTTACTGGACGTAAGGGCAAGAAAGGAAATATGAAAGGTGGCCCCGAGCATTAAGAAGTGTGACAGCTTTTGTTCAGTTAAGTAAGGTGCTACCTCATGCATCATTTGGTATCTCAAACAGGCCCCTATATTGACTTTTGGGGAAATACGCATTTATTTGAATTTATGGCAATTAGCCACCAGCCTTTGAAAGTGATGATTCAACTTAAAAAGAAATGTCAACCAGTTGAAAACCAGAGGTTGGGGTGGGGTTGTTATTCCTGGTATCATTTGACTCATTACTTCACCCAAAAGTGTGTGTGTGTGTGTGTGTGTGTGTGTGTGAGAGAGAGAGAGAGAGAGAGAGAGAGAGAGAGAGAACTTGGTATTTGCCTCTGTACTGCCTTTGGGTTTTCACCTCGAGCTGTCCTGACACTACCCAGCAAGCAGGGCATTCTGCATAATTCTGCTTCACTGAAAACATACTGTCCTGGAGTTAGTAGGAAAAAGGGAAATGGCGGTGGGGGGGGGGAGCCTGGAGGCACTGGAATAATTAAGCAAATGCAGTGACAGCTGTGGCAGGTCCTGGGCAGGACTGGCTCCACTGAGCTGAATTAATGGCATCAACAGCCCAGCATCTCCATTAACATTTGATCATTAATTATTACCCTCTGACAGTAAGATTTGAAACCTTCTTATGAGTGTTCTGTTATTAATCTAGCTTACCTGCCCTGGAAGGGAAGGGTGGGGGGAGATCCAGCATGTCTCCCACCTCAATAGATGCTCTGCATTTTTTCTCACATTGCCAATTGCTTAGAGAATTGCCTAATAACACACACACACACACACACACACACACACACACACACACAGAGCCATGCTTTTAAATTAATCAGGCACAATCTTTCAACATCAGCAAAACTCCCCATCACGTTGCTTAACGTGTAATTGCTCCTGCCTTTATTTTTATTAGCCGTTGTGCTTTTAACATTACAGAAAGAAATAGGCAGTTATGCTTCTGAGTTGCACATCATAACCAAAGGAGGGAGTGGGGGGGGGAGAGAACTGAAATAATGTTTGGTTGCTAAGCAAGTTACAGGAGCGAAACTTTACTTTTGCACTAGGATTTATGGCAAGCACAATCCAAAGAGCCAGTGGCAAGGAAGGACTAAGTCCTCGGCAGTGAAAGAGTGCATGTTAGAGGGTGCGAAGTGCAGATCACTGAAATGCTTCCTCTGCAGATTAAGGCTGCAATCTCATACATGCTTCACTGGGAATAATTCCCACTGAACTCAATAGGACTTCCTGCTCTTAGGAGACATGCATATGAAGGCAGTTCACAAGACCAGTATTCATCTCTGCTTAGCATTAAGACCTGTATGTGTGCTTCTCTCTCTCTCTCTCTCTCTCTCTCTCTCTCTCTCTCTCTCTGTGTGTGTGTGTGTGTGAGAGAGAGAGAGAGAGAGAGAGAAATAGTTGTGTCCAATAGCATGTTCAAAATGCTAGCACCACAAATCTCAATGCCCATGTACAAATTTGCATATTTTTCCATTCATTTCCACAGATGCACAGAGAAGCTCCTCAGATAAAATGAATGGACAACACATCCATGTATGCATCAGACCCTCACAGCTGACCAGTGATCAAGGCCGGATTCCCAGTTACACAGAGAGAGCTCTTTGCAAATACAGTACAGTTAATTGTGCAAGGCCTCTGTATGCCCATTATAATGAACATGTATTGGCTGGGAAGGGGCCTGTTATTGTGTTGCCAATGCCACCCATACATTCATTTAGGAAACGGATGGAGCACTTGCAGCTCTCTGGCTGTTGCTGGGCTCCCAACTCCTGACATACCCAGCCTATAATGAATTGTTGTGGTCCAGCAACATGTACAGGACCACAGCTTCCCCATCTCTGATTTGGGCCTCCAGTAAGTAGGGGCATGAGTATGTGTAGAGGTAGAAGAAAATACTAAGAAAGAAGAGGAAACACACCACTTGATGATGACTTTATGAATTGCCTTCCACATAAATTTCAAGGATTTACAGTGGTACCTCGGGTTAAGAACTTATTTTGTTCCAGTTTCTTAACCTGAAACTGTTCTTAACCTGAGACACTATTTTAGCTAATGGGGCCTCCCGCTGCTGCCGCGCCACCGCACGATTTCTGTTCTTATCCTGAAGCAAAGTTCTTAACCCGAGGTACTATTTCTGGGTTCGGCAGAGTCTGTAACCTGAAGTGTCTGTAACCTGAAGTGTCTGTAACCCGAGGTACCACTGTAATAAAGCAGCTAAACATTAAAATAGAAAAACAATATGGAGAACCCTGCCAAGGCAGAAATCTAAAAAATCTTCCATCCTGTTGGGAAAGCTCACTGAAAACTACAAATGGTGTGTGCCTGTTGAATAGTAAGAGGATTTCTGTTCCACAAAGCAGAGGGAACTGCACTGAAAAGCCCTGCCACAAGTTGTTGTGGAGCAGGGTTTTTGTTTTTTTCAGAAGTGGGTAAACTACTGCCCGCATCATTATGTGGTTCTGCCTCTCTCTTCTGCTCTTTGAGTTATAAAAGCCATTTATGCCAAACCCACAGCAGCCATTTTGTGACTGGCACTCAAGGAACTTACTCAGAATTCCAAATGTGCTCACGTATCCAAAAAGGTTGGTGACTTGTGGATTAGAGAAACATCTAAATCAGTTACACAGCATTTGCTCTGCAACCATACAGCTTGAAGGCTTGCCCCTCTCATGATTGGCAATGTTCATCGTCCTAAATGTGATGACCACCTTCGGCTGGTAGGGAACACCCAAATGAAGTCATAGCCCAGGGCCTGGGGAATGCTGTGACAGCAACTGTCATTTCCTCATTCATAAAAGACAACACCGATTCCAGGAATCAAGGATAAAATGAACTTCACAATGTGGTGCTTAAGGTAGTCTGTTCAAATAGCTTTTAGCTTTAAAAACTCAATTGTATAGCATCTGTTCACAAGTACGTTTTGTCGTGTTCAATGGGGCTTACTACCAGGATACATAGAACTGCAGTCTAAAATCTTTAAAAGCCACTCTGCAGATTTGTAGAGAATATAGTGTATGTCGTATAGTTGTAGAGCTATGTATGTGGAGAGTGAAAGAAATAATAGAAATTATAGAATTGTAGAGTTGGGACTGCAGGGGTCGTCCATTCCAAGCCTCTGAAATGCAGGAATCTTTCATCCAACATGGGGCTTGAACCCACAACCCTGGGATTAAGGGTCTTGCACTCTACTGACTTGTTATTGCTGCCACCACTGCCACGCACCCAGCTTTACAAAGACCAGTCCTTTTTGGGAAGGAGTCCTGAGAAGTAGTCTGGTCTAAGCCTTACCAAAAAGTAAACATTAAAAATGGAGAGCAGAAGAGGTCTTGCAGTGGTCCAGCCACAGTCTGCAGCTCCCAGGCAGCAGAGGCAAACAGGTCAGCTAGCCACAGGCTTCCACACTATGAAGAGATGCATCTGGTATTTCTATTTAAATTATAATAATTACTGTTGGTGGTAATTGCAGTGAACACTACTGGTGGTGGAATGTATATCATGACACTTTGGGTGTATGCAGCTGGATCTCATCCTGACTGCCAACTTCAGCATAGATTGGGGCTTAGTCGTGCTCTGCCTGTGTGGATCAAACCAAATGCACTTAGGGCAATCCTGAAAGGATGCAGAGCAAATAATTCCTCCCAAGTCCAAAAACCGAGTCAGTCCCTACATGTCTTTGTTTGAAACCAGGTCCCATTTAAATAGTTTGCACGGTAACAATGACAGGTTGTAGACATATACCGGTAAGTACAGCACTGGACAAAAATGATTTCGTTCCTTCCCCCTCCCTTGCAAAATCCTATGTCTACTATATCTCTCAATATACTTTTAGAACTGACAAGAACTATTTGAGTGCTATTAAAGGCAGCTGCCCAACCTGACAAGAGACAATATCTGCATACACTGACAGCAGGTGCTCAGTTTTGGTTTGGTTTTGGTTTCCCTTGGGCTGAAAAAGCCTAGTCCAAAAATGGGGGCTTGAGTTAGGCTGCCAGAAATAGCACCCATCATTGTTGTCATGGGTGCTTGAAAGGCTGTGTAATGTGACCTAGAAGTAAAGATGCAGACTGGGAAGCCAGAGGTTTGGTTTCTGTATGAGTCCAAAGCTGCTGCTATGGGAGAAACAAGACCCTTTGAGGGTTTGAATTGTAAGTTCAGGTTGCGTATATGTTTAAATAAACCACATATTATAAAGACACCACAGTCTCTGCTGTGCCTCATTCCCAAAAGGAAACACCAAACCTGGATAAATGCCTGGAAGCTCTGGAATCTTGCAATGCTCTGAGATTGTGGTGGCTGCAGCATTATGCTTGTATGAGGGCTGGATTCAGCCTGAACATCTCAGCAAATAGTTACAGTGACAGATTCAAATAATGGTTGGCTTTATTGCTTCAAAGGAGGAAACGGTCATTGGTTATTTGTCCCAGCATGCTTTGGTACACTCTCTGATCTTTTGCACCTGAGCACAAATTTATCAGCTTAGCCTGCAAAATGCTTCTTGACTCGCAACCTTGTGACCATAATAAGTTGCACATGAGACTTCTATCTAGCTCTTGACAACTTTTTCTCACCTCGCCTATTTATTTTCTTTAGTACTGAGCCTGAAAAAGAATTCTGTGAGATCTTAAAGCTAGCTCCCTGTTCTGCTATTTTTCGTAAAGACATTATGGCACAGTTCCTCTTTGGATTCCCCAACCCAAACCTTGATGGATTGACCTGGTGCCTCCATTGTTTCATTTAGTTACAGTCTTAGACTACCAGAGCAGTAAATTGCACCTGATTGTACTTTCCAATACTGATACAGCAAAATAAAAACTAAAAAAATCCAGTTTTTCACTGTGTAATTTTTGTTGTTGTTATTTTCAATGCAGCTCCAAAGAATGTGAGAAACATGGTAAATTGTCCCAATCCTCACAACAGCTTTGGCACAAAGAGCCAAACCACTCTCCACACATGTACCAGACAAAGATGTATAAATCAGCATAAATAGCCAAATGGTGAATTCAGTCACAGTGATCTAGCCTGGAACTGGCAAGAGGGCATTGTTTGTACTGTCCTGTCATGGGGACGCAAAGGGCATTAATAACTTTTTGCACATGCACTGAGTTATTTCCATCCATTCTGCCCCATTGCTCCTGGTGCAGCTTTTGGGGTGGGAAGACCAGGGAGGAAATTAGCAAGCCTACCCACACTTATGTCCATGCACAGAAACACTTTCTGCTGACACGTTGGTCTGGCCTATTTGATTCTATGTTACCTTCACGGCATGTTTTTACTATGTAGCCTAATGGGGAAAACAATGGCTACTTTCTAAAAAGACTTATGTAGCCTCTTGCAATACCCTCTAGCTTTAAAGGCCTGCCCTTTATTCCTGGATGCACTTTTCACATGCTTAAAAGCTCAGCCTTCTTTATCGTTAGTCCTGGCTTCTGGATATAGGCTCAAATGAACAATGAAAATGAACGAATAAAAATAAACCCTGAAGCATAAACCCGAACATAACTAAGCCAAAATGTTGCAAGAGCATACATGAAATGTACAAAAAGCTGAACTGCAGTAAAGATAGCTGCGTCCATAACTCATCGCTAATGTTATGCAAAGCAGACCTGCCAGATGTCAGAAATTAAGTCCTGACCAAATGGTTTGGACAGATTGTGCAGCCCATTAGACTACAGGCCAGGGACTCCTGCTCAGGTCAGGGTTGGCCTCAAAATTGCCACCTTTTGTAACGGTGCCTTTTAACAGCAGCCGAGATCCAGCAGGTGAAGGTTTGTCCATCGTTTAGCTGGGGGAATGAGCTCAGTTCAAATGGCACGCAGCTTGCCTAGCAGGTGACAAGTAGCAGGATCCCCAAGGGTGGGCTTTGGTGTCTGCCTTGCTTGCAGAAGGCCCCGGGTCCAAGTCCTGGCATCTTCAGGTAGGGCTGAGAAAGAGTCCTTTCTGAAGACACTGTCTTGCCACTGAATCAGTGTAGACAGTACTACCCAGGTGGACCAATGGTCTGATTCAGTAGGAGAGAGCTCCACACTTTCTCATTCTATTTCCATGCCAGGAGTTAATTCACCTGCTGGATTTTCTGCTGGGCCACACACTGCTGGCTCAGGACCAAGCTGAGCTTAAGAAGTATCAGCCTTAATCTGGCAACACCTGATCATACTTTATTACACACCTTAACAATTCAACAGCAGCTTTTATTAGAGACTAGAGCTAGGGAGGCAAAACTCCATCTCGTAAATCTTCTTCCCCCTTCTCCTCCTTATTTAAATGCCAACTTTAAACCTCTCATTTCTTGTGGAAGATGAGCCCATTAATGGATGTGCGGCCTGCATCTAACTTAAACTGCCCAAAGTGACTAGTTAATATCAGGAAAATGAGAAGCAATCGTTCACTCCTCATCCCGTGGCTCACATGTCACCATACATAAAATCCGTTACCTTCTATAGCTCATCAAGCTTCTCCCCCCCCCTTCATTTATTATTTAATAAACTGTTTATAGCATCCCTAATTACAAACATTTGTTATAGAGACCCAAGCAGAAATGTGTGAGAATATGCTCAATTGTTTCCTACCTAAAGTTTTAATGAGATAATACCTCCGGCCCATATGCTTTGAAAACGTTATCCTCAATTATGTAATGGGGGGGGGAGAAAGAGCAGGATTCGTGGGAAAGGAGGGGCTGCTTCTATCTGTTAACAGCTAGAACAGCTGTGGTTTTCAGCTTTCTTCTGCACTGTGCAGGAGAAAGAAACAAGTTCAGCTTCCTTATTTTTTGTTGTTGCAAAACCTCCAGGCTCGAACAGGTGTGTGCAATCACGAACCACAGTGATGAACCCAAACTGCTGCCTTTCTAAAAATTCCACTGCCCAGTGACACACTCTGGTTAAGGTTGCACAACCTTGTTTTCCACTGAGCTTCTTTTTTTAAAGATATTTTTTGATGATTCATTGCCCTCGTGGAGGTGAATTTCAATTATCGTTAATATCCTCCTTTGCTGATAGAGTAGCAAGAGAGGTTCCGCATTTAATTTCTCTCTGTCTCTCTCTCTCTTTGTTTGCTTGGGTCTGAGCTTTCTGAATAGTGGGGGCAAGGCAGCTTCAGGGTGCAAGGTCCTCAGGTTTCTCCTGCAGACAACAGCAGAGCCGACTACCCAGGTGCATTGGGCCTGATTTACACCCAACTGTTCAGATGAAACCCATCTGCCAGGGTCCCAGTGAGGCAGCAATAGGGAACCTGGGGTTCTCTAGACTTTTCTCCTGCATATGTGGGGGCGCCCCCTCCAAAAAGTATGGGATCTGCAATAGCGGGGGGGGGGGTCAAACATCAAGTGTCCCACCTTGCATGAGGGGAAATGCTGTGTTAAACCCTCCATTAGAAATGAGCCGAGGTTGCCAGCTGAGCAGAACATAAACAGTGAGGTCTCCTCTTGTGCCTTTAAGAAAATAGTGATTTAAAGAAACCAACAGGTGAAGCTGTTTGCAGCATGGTGATAGATGCCACATACTAATAACTGCAGCTGAAGCTCATGTTGCAGGCGCCATTGAAAAGTTGCAGCGTTCCTATCAGCTTTTTGCAGGTAGGCAGAAAACACAGATTTATTGAGCTTCAGCTCAACAGCCATCTAAGAGACATGGAATGTCTTCTCTCAATGGGACATAATTTTTGCAAGCCTGACATGAGTGAAGCACATTTGAGATGCAATGATATTTAGGGCTGGCAGTACTCCCTTTATCTAACTTTCTTTTTTTAAAAAAACCCTCATAGATATTTACTGATAATTAACAAGGAATAATCTAAAGCAGCTCTCAGAACAACAAGCTCAGTTGCTATCTGAGTTTCTCTCCTCATGTCCATTCCCACTGGTGGATTGGCCACAACTCCATTGCCATTGCAGCAAATCCATGACTTTGCCCCTTGGAGCCCACTGGACTCAGTCAAGAGTGGCCAATGGACCGCCATACTTTTACTAGAATTTTGCACATATGAGGCATAACGCGCACACATACACCCAGAAAATTTAAGCCTTGAGTCAAACCTAAAGCCTGAGGAAATCATTGTGCACAAGGATAGCTGACTAGCCATGAAACAAAGTTCTACCAAACTGAAGAGGCTTCTTCCCAAGCAAATGTGCATCAGAATTCAGTCTTAAGGATGGTTGCACAGGTGAAGGTTTTTTCATGTGCCCACATTTACAGGTTTGGTGCAAGAACTACCTTGTTTGAAACATGCATTCAGTTGAAAAGCAGCTCCCTTCTGCATCCATTAGTATACTACTATTAGCAATCCAAAAGAGGTCTACTGGAGGTCAAAAGGTGCTTTCAGTGTCACATGTGAAAAGGACCTGGGACCTTTCTTCTGCTGAAGACATGGCATTTTCATGCAGTTATTTCTACATCCTTTCACCTTCCTTTCACCTCTGCCTTTCAAGAAATAGGAAGCACGCAAGATATTCGGATGCTGTGAAATTCAGCCACGTGAAGGAAGATCACTAGCCTGATATTTGCAAATATTTGCAGCTTTCCTGCTGAAATGTTTCTCAGGTATGCCAGACTTTCTCTGAGACTGTAGAGCTCCATTTGGAAAAAGATCCCATAGGAGATCTGGTGGTGGCACTGTCATTCATTGAGTGTCTCACCTGCTTTGGCCTTGGATTGCTTGCACCAAGAGCTGGTGGGCATGGCACTCACTCGATTCCTCTCTTCATGGTGGTTCTTCCTGATGCAAGACTCATTGCTAAGACATTGCAACTTTCCATCCTAGTATAGTCCAGAACACGTTTGTAAGGTGTATACTGGTGGAGGGTGCTTTATAGAAAGAAAACTGGGCATATAGCCACAGAATGCTTTAAGTGCCGTTGGCTTGTGCTTCTCCCAAGTAACATATTTGGGCAGCAGAGGAAAAATATGAATGCACATATATATAATTGCAAAGTTGGAAGAGACCATGCGGGTCATCCCTTCTGCAATTCAGGATTTTTTTGCCCGAGGTGGGGCTTGAACCCATAACCCTGAGATTAAGAGTCTCATGCTCTACCGGCTGAGCTATCCCAGCACCTTCAAGAGCTGCTAAAAGTTCTGCTTCCCCATATATTTTTTTCAGTCAAAGCATTACAGGTTTGTATTACTTTAATGAAGTGAGAGAGGAGAAACAATCTTCTGTTGTTTGTCGTGTTCTCCCTCCCCCTTGGAGCAAGGAGGTAGTGGGGTTTAGATATGCTCTGTTTTCCCATGTCTAAATTGCCCTCTGCTTGAGGGACTTTAGGATCTTTTAGATCCCAGCTGCTTTCCAGCATGGCCTGGTTGCGATGCTTCCAACATTAGAGTTCCAACTTTGGCCACAGGATTGCACCTATGCAACTATCAGAATGGGTTTTCTTGAAAACTGTGTGGCCTCCACACCTCCCATAAACAGTTTTCTATAAAGAGTGCTATGTGGAAACAGTTTGGGGAGGGGGGAGGAAAGTCCGTTCGAGAGAAGCTGGATGGCAAAGTTCAGTATGTCCAAGAAGAAGGAACAGAAACTTTGGTGTTTCCAAACTCTTCTCTTGAAATCTCATGACCTTAGATTTTGCAAGCATTTCAGGAAAATTACGTGTCTACTGAGTACAGAGCTGAAGAACCTGGCTGTGATTCACTGCCTTACAGTCTGTGCAGTTAACTCCTGAATCATTGCAGGAAAGTGACTCTTTCAGCTCATCTGTCTAGCAGATCTGGTGTCAGATCGCCAAGAGGTTCGCTTCTTCAGAAAAGGAGGAATCCCAGGGAGACCCTAAGCTGTTCTAGGTGGGCCACAAGCTACACGGAGAAGTGGGGAAAACAGAGCATTGCAACAGCTTTCCCTGGAAAATGCCTTCCATACTCTCCGTAGTATATTAACTAAAACACACAGAGGATTCATGAGCACATCCTCTCCCCAAGTCTGCTCACACATTTAACAACCTGAATCACAATGTGTGCATGCTGTATTCAGCGATATATTTAAGCACAACATTCCTGAATACATCTCTCACGTTTGGGCAGGGGGGCAGGGGGGAGTATCTACAGAAAACTCACTTCATTTGTTTCTGTCCGTAGTACCTCTCTGTGTCTCGCTTTGCCACACACAAACACAGTCAGCACATCCCTCGTTCACTGAGGATGAAGACAGAAAAGTCGCTTCTTTTAGAAAAAGGTTGCATGTGAATAGGTGATAAGTTAGGAGCTTTGGGGGAAACAGCTTTGCAAAGGTGTTGAGGTGGGATGAAGATCCACAGGCCAGTTGTTTTTTTTTGTTTTGTTTTTCAAGGGGCTTGACTCCCAATTTGTGTTTTTGTTTTGGATGAGGTCCACATTGTTTGTGTTATTTCCAGGTCAGCCAGCAGTAACACTCAGAACAGTATTACCTCAGCTGATGTGGAAATAAAACAGATCAGCCAGAGTTCATCAACAAAACGGGCGTGAGATGCTATGTTTTATACAGGTCCGTGTTGCAACTCCCAGGTCAGCTGGACCCAGGTCGTACCTAAAGGGAGGGACACAAAGGGCAACATTATGCTATTGTGAGCAAACATGCATGGAAAAAAATCTGAGGAAAGCCACCCTGTTATCATTCCTCTATGGTCCCAAGGGTGTGTAAAGCAGAGTGACTAAATGTACCAAGAGGCTGAGCTGGCTGCACTGTTGGAAAGCAAGGAACAGGCCTCTAGGAGTGGGCCGTATTTTTAGACATTAGAAATGAAGTGAAGTGTGTGTGTGTGTGTGTGTGTGTGTGTGTGACATTTGTGTGCTGTAGCTCAGTGGGCAGAGTGTGAGGATGTGGCTTGCAAAGGTTTTAGCAGCAGCAGTGGGTTCCAGGTTCAATTCCTGGCACCTTCAGGTAAGGCTAGGAAAAGAACAGAGAGCAGTTGGCCGTCAGTGTAGGCAGTACTGAACTGTTCAAGCAGGCCTCTCCATCTTTCTAGCTCTTGGGGCTCTCTGAAGGTCGCATCTCCTCCCTAAGTCATGCCCCCCTCCCTAGGCCATGCCCTTCACTGACCCAGCTCTGTTTCTTCCTCCCACGCCCTCTTGCTTGCTGGTTGCCGGCATGGACTTCTGGCTGGAATGCAGGTCACACCCGTTGCCACCATCCACCTTTTCGCCTCTGGTTTCAGCCACCACTAGCCTGCGGCCCCCAGAAGGCTGCTCACAATGGAATGTGGCCCTTGGGCTGAAAGAAAGCTTTTCCACCTTTGTTTTATAACTGCACTGACTCCAGGGAGAGCAAGCGGCAAATTCCAGGGGCGACAGAAGTCCCCAAAGTAGATGATTAAGCTGTTTGTGTATGTTGCAACAGCAGGTAGGATTCTTTAGGCACAAAAATGGAAGGAACCAGCTGTTTCCGCCAAAGAAGAATGAATAAGCAAGGTGACGGACTAGGCAGAATTGGCAGTGTTGACAACCAAAATAAGAGAACCTAATGGCAAAGGTTTTGTGGAAGAATGGAAGCCTTTTTCAGACTATTTAAAGAAATATTATTATATGATGAACACGATCAGGATTTGAACTATGAGCAACAGAAGAACTTAAATATTATAGCAGTGTTGTTAAGATATAAGAGAAGACGGTGTGCTGCAGCAGAGGGAGAGAATTAAAAACACCATGGAAAAGGGGGTGGGAAGTCAACGAAAACAACAGAGAAAACATGTTTTACTATGTACTGAAATGTATGTTAAATTTTTGGAAAACTGAATTTAAAAAAATTATTTATTTATTTATTTAAAAGAACAGAGTCAAACTCCCAGGTTTTTAATAGTTATGTGGAAGAGGGAATGTGTGGAGTTTGTTGCTTCCCACACAGAGGCAGTGTTTGTGTGTGTGTCCCCTTTAGCACCACATTGAAATACTGACAATAGCCCCTATTTTCTCCTCATATTATGTCACCCTGCTATCACCTGCTTTGGAGAGCCCTGCTTTCTTTCCTAAAGTGTGTGCTCAATTTCTCCTCTCTTAGCTGAGACGCTACACAATGTTATGACGGATTGCTGAGGGCAAGCTGGAGGAGTAGGTGCACTTTTCAAATATCAGGTTCAGTGCTTCCCACTTCGCTACCTGAAGTGCTGGAAACTGAAGTGCATATGCCCTGATTGGCAGGACTTGGCACCTTGAAAGGTTATTTATCACTAGAAGCAAACCACACATGGCGGATCACTCCAGAACTGCCCTGTGGTTTAGTTATCAGACATGGAGTAGGTAGAGGTGACATATGTTGTTGGATCAACTTCTGTTGCTGAAAAGAGATAATCATTCTACACCCCCAACTTACCTCCTGCACTTCTTGTTTAGGCACAACGAGAAGCAGAAACAAGAAAACAGCCATCGTTCAGATTATCGTCCATGACACCCGTCTGCTAAAAGAACAATGCAGTGCAACTTACAGCATTATTTTTTTTTAAAAAAATTATTTATTAAAGATTTCTTAGTTTAAAAAAATACGTGCATCGTTTCTTTTTTCAAGTTGCGTTTTCTGTAGATCAGTTACGTTTGTTGTGAGACATTAGTGTTGCATGCAGTAGTGGTTGGGGGGAAAGGGGGAGGGGAATGACGAGTGGGGTGGGGTGGGGTGGTTATGCTTCTATTTTTCTACTTAGTGTATGCGTGGGGTTTGGTGTCAGCGTCCCATGTGTGGCTTTTCTTTCCATTCACTTTTTATATTTCCTTGGTGTTGAGAGAGGTTGGGGGCTTATCATAGCACTTGATAGATTGGGCAAAATAGACCTACAGAGCATGTGGGCTTCTATCAGTGTAGCTTCCTGAAGACCGCTTAAAGACCAGTGCTTGATTGACTTGATTGAAGGAAGTTTGTCAGAGACCATAATTGTCCAAAAAGATGAAGGAGTACGATAGAGCTATTGTTGTCTGAATGTTGGCTGGATGGCCATCTGTCATGGATGCTATAGTTGAGATCCCTGCCTTGCAAGGCTTGAACTAGATGACCCTTGAGGGTCCCATCCAGCTCTGTCATTCCATGAGTCTATGTGGCTGTGAAACAGGTGTGGCACATTTCCAAGCTACTACAAAACCCTGCAATATCCGTTTTGCCAGAAATCATGGCAGGATGGGGGAGGAAATGAACATGTTGTTTGTGGATAAGTTATCACTCTGTCAATGTCATACCATCGCAGTAGCGGAAGTTGTTCTGCTCCTGCTAGGAGTTATTTAACACTACTTTGAATACAACACTTAGAATCTTGCCTTCCCCACCCACCACCCCTCCCCATTTAGCCAGATTTCCTATCTCATAATCCACCTGGGGAGAGGCATTTGTGTGAGCAAATCATCAGGCAGGGGGCAGGCTGTGCGTTCCTCTCCCCTGCCAATACCACCCTGCATTAACATTGCTGGTGTTGGCAGAGATCATGTGCCTATCTTGCAATATGTACCGGTAGCTTCTCCTCTCTTAGCTGTCCTGGATAGAAGAGAGAGGGAAGAAAAAAGGCTAAGCTGGTCTGAGCAGGATGGCCGTAGTGAAAGTCTTCATTAACCTCCTTTCTCGGAGAATTACACTCAAAACAGTGAAGTGCAGGAACATCAATAGCCAGCTCAAATGTAAGAAGCAGTAAACCCAACTAAAGTATGCCTTAATAGTATCTGAAGTTGTGTTTAGCTGATGATGGCAGCCGCTTATCATTCCATCAACATGATACCATGCTGGCTTTATCACTGATTCACCACCCCTCCAAAGTGATATGCCATCAAACTTGTATCGCTGAGCCTTACGACATTTCCTTTCATCGTGTTGTAATCACCTGTGTCATGAGCATCTGAGCAGGTTTGTACCACATTTCCTGTTACCTGTTTGATATATACAACCTTTCTTGGTTAACCACTGAGCTACTATTTGAAATAAACAAGAGCTGTTGCTGCACTAGGAGACCAGCATAGATGACAAGCCTGTAACAGAGAAACTGTGGCCCTCCAAAACTTCCTTGATGACATTGCCCATCTTCCTAGACATGACAGATGGGGCTGATGGGAACTGCAGTCCCATAAGAGCTCGGGGACCTCAGGTTCCTTATCCTTTCTGTAACATGGACTCACTAGGTAGACCAAGGCAGGCCATTATCTTATCCTCACCCCTTGACTCCATCCCTTGTTATAGTGGCATAATTACACTCATCTAACTTATAAGGCTCTTGTAATCATGTATGTGTTTTGAGCAGCTGGGGAAAAGGTAGTATATTTTTTATGCTATATTAATGCAAAGGGGGTTAATCACAAGTGCTTTCCATGGGCCACAGTCCTAGTTCCTTTAACTTCCATAAATTGCCTTTCTTTATCATCTTACTCATTTCACCAATCTGTGATCAGACCCAGGAATAAAAAAATAAGACACATAAAAAGGGCTAGACTAGGGCCATGTGTAATTAAGAGCATCTGCAGGCAAAATGAGAGTGTGGGAAGCTAATCTCCAAATGCCAGCTTGGGTGAGCCAAACTCTATCCACGCCAAGGGGACACGACAAGGCCCCACAACTGCAGGCAACTGCGCCTCAAGAATATTCCATATCCTGGCTAAAGGTCTCACAACCCAGAACAGCTTGCCTCCAGAAACACCATTCGCCTTTAAAGCTGCCTAAGGGTTCTCACATGTTCCCTTCTCTCTCCCTTAACTTGCCCCCTTCGTGTTTTTAGTGCTACGCTTTTCAAATTGTGGGCTGTTCTTTCTTTTGTTTTGGCAGCCCTACTACATTTCTAAGTTATTTCCAGGTCCTTGACTCTAGAATTTTACAGGTGATAACTGAGCACCCATCTTGACCATGTAAGCTATTAATAACTGCACATGGACCAAACTCTCTGTGGCATGATTCGGTACTGGATCAGGCAAACCAAAATAGGATTTGGCAAACTAAAGGAACTGGAAAATGGTTTGGTTTTTTCCAATCCCAGTTCTGAATTCAGACCCCCATCACATGCTCTTGATGACACCAGCAACAGGCACCCAAAGCCTTCCCCATCCAGGAACAAAATGAACAAGCTCAGATTACAATCAAAGAAGAGGTAAATGACTCTTGGCTTCAACTACTGCACAACATCACGCACTGGGCAGATTCATATTCTCAACATAGCAGTTATGGATTTCTGCAACATTATTACTAATGCCTTGTTCCCCAAATTATACTCTTTTAGAACACTGATGTAAGAAGCATAATTGACAACCAACTCTCAGACATGTTAACTTAAGTAACCCCCCTGAGCGATGCCAGCTTCTCCGAATCAAGTCCTGGGGGTACAATTCAATATACACTTAAGGAAACTTATTTCCCACCAGTCAATTGTACAAACATCCTTTGCTGTGCTAGATGCACCCATGGAAGTGAAAAACATTGTTGACTTCAAGCTTGGTCTATTAAGCCAATCTCAGCTGATGCAACTAACAGTATCCCTCCATCTGTTGAGAGAGAGCACTCTGGTAAGTGATTGAGAAAAATATCTAAAGAGTGAAAGGTCGTATGGCAAAAACCCTTTCACTACTCAGTCCCAAAACATGCTATGCCAACATAGAAGTGTTTAGAAATGGGTTTATTGATTGCTGTGCCTGAGCAAAAACAGCAACCCTGATGTTAAAGCAGGATCCTATACACCCCAAAATACGTTGCTGGTTTCTATGGCAATGTATTGGGATCATAAGGGTCAGGTATAGCTCTCATAGATCCTGTGCTGCTCTTATCTTATATCTTATAGAGATATTCACATGTAACATTCAACAAGTGTACAGTCTGTGTACCTGTGTAAACAGTGGTTGAGCTGTACAAATCAATCTGTGTACACGCTTTCATACAACACACTTCTACATCTGTAGAAACAACCTGTACCTGTGTTCAGTGTGACATGTGAACAAGTCTCTCCCTCTGTCGAGAGAGAAGGAGACAGACAGACAGAGAGAGAGATTTTCCCTTGACAAACCTTTTGACTGTCCTGAGCAACAGAACAGAAATAGAACCAGTAATATTATGTATTTCTATCTCTTTGTCCTACCCAGTTTCTACCTTGCTGTTTTACATCACTCTGCATTCCATAATCACCCTGGTGTCATTTCAAGCAGTGCAGTGTATTGCAGAACCCTGATTCTGAAACTGGACAATAAGATTTCAGAATTCCATGTGGCAGACAGAACATAGGAAGCTGCCTTATATCAACCCTAATAATAATAATAATAATAATAATAATAATAATAATAATGTATGAATAAATTATTTATTTATTTATTTTTATTACTTATGCCCCACCTGACTGGGTTGCCCCAGCCACTCTGGGCAGCTTCCAGCATAATAAAAGCACAGCAAAATGTCTATTATCAATCCATCTGACATGGTACTGACAGTGGCTCTCTACAGACAGATTTTCCCAGCCATAACTGGAAATGCCAGAGTCTGAAACTAGGATCTTTAACATGCACATCAGGGGTCCTCCGCTACAGCCCTTCCTTGCAGCAAGCCAGCATCCCTGACTGAAAAGAATGAAAAATGGGAAAACTTCCTTGTCTATTAAATTGTGCGCACCTAGAACATTTCCATTCGTTTCCTGCTCCTCATACACATTCAGAAAACAGGCTTTGCAAACGCAGCCAAAGTTGATTTCAGTCCTATTTCTATGCTCCCCGCCCCCCATAATCCCCTGCTACTTTGGAGAAATGGCATTGATCTTCTAGGTATCTTTATTTCCCAGAGCATGTCATTACCCACGCCAGTGTTAAATTATATTGTCTCTCGGCATTTTGAAGTGGAGATTTTAAAAAGACAACATAATCACAAGCCCCGAGATCAGATAGATGGGATCATTTTGGGCAGCAAAAGTTGCCAAGCTGGTTTTCTGGCAACAGACGAGAGAAAGGAACCTCAAACAAATGATGGGTGTTTGGAACGTGGCAAAAGCAGGCGGGCTGGGAGCTATCCAAATTGTATTCCTGTAGCTTGGTTAATTTCTAAATTGTATTATACAGCATTGTGTATTGCATTCCATAAGCATGCTATGCCATTGTGGAAGGTCAGAAGTAGGGTATGTTGAAAGAACAAGTATCCCTTTGGAGAACAAAGACGCCATGGTTTCTCTCCCTCTTTATAGATTCCATTAGAACAGAGTAAATGTCAGTAAGGTATATTTGCACACATCTTTCATACAGAAAAGCAAACCACTTTGAGTCAATTTGGCTACATCTGTAGCAATGTGTAAGTGTTTGTACTGCTGGTTAAATTCTTTGATTACTTCTCATTAGGGATCAGTGAGTAGCGTTTTGGTATTTCAAACACTCCAAGTTCAGGCCAAAATCAGATTTATGTCAGTCTAATGTAGGATTTGTGATTCAATTTAACGCCATGACTACGACTCACAAAACACGAGGTGTGTGATCAGATTGCATATTGGACACCAAATTGTGGAAATGAAGCTAGCGATACGACATCAGCTCCACTATCCAAAGGGAGGAGAAAGCAATTCTCTTGTCGTTACCTACTTCAGAATTTGGCTGGGGAATTAAGAAAGAAATATATGCATATATCCCATGCTTAAATAGCTACGTAAAAATTATCTCAAGCAAATTTGGTGATTTGGATGTGGGTTTTGGGCACAGTCCAGCCAAAGTTAAGCACATTTCAAAGCTGCAATCCTATGTGCAAACACACACACACACACACACACACACACACACACTTGGAAGTAGCTATCATGGAGCAAAATGTGACTCATTGTCATGTAAATGAATAGAGAAGGGGGCTTTCACATTGATTTCCATAGGAAATTCAACAGTTCTCACAATGGAGGGAAGTAAGCACCGGGTTCCCTGAGGGAACAAGGTTATTTAACTTGCTCGTCAATGATCTGGAAACCGAAATGAGCAGGGAGGCAGCCAGGTTTGCAGATGACACAAAATTGTTCAGGACAGTGAAAATCCGAGTGCACTACAAAGAGCTCAAAAAGGATCTTCTCAAAATGGGCAAATAAGCGATACGCTAGAGCTTTGTGGCAATTTCTTCCTGTTCCAGAAACCTCCATGCCCTATCCTGTTCCAGAGGCTCCTCCCACTTGCAGGAGAAGTCTGTGGGGTTGGGTGTGTGAAATTTCTTCTTCCACAAACTTCCCTCAGCTCATGGTTTTCAAGATAATGTGAGCCACGGTGGTGTAGTGGTTGGAGTGCTGAACTGGGAACTGGGAGACTAGGGTTCAAATCCCCACATAACCATGAAGCTTGCTGGGTGACCTTGGGCCAGTACACAATCTCTCAGCCTAAATTACCTCACGGACAAAATGGAGAAGGAGGAGAACCATGTATGCCACTTTGAACTCCTTGAAGGAAAGGTGGGACATAAACAAATCAATAAAATTGTAACGACAACGTGAATAAAAAGGCAGAACTGCTTAGGGACTAACTAGAGGTTGTAAAATCTGGATTAGGAATTACAGCCCGCTTGGTGAAATTGAGCCAGCAACAAGGATCACAAAATCGAAAACTGAAACAAATGAAATGGTGTGTTGCAGCGCCATGCTCCGTATAGGGGCAGGAAAGAAATACATAAGACAATGAATGGAGCCAATAAAGAACTAGGTAAAAAAAAACCAACACAAGGGCTGAAGTTAAATAAATAATTTAAAAATAATAATAAAGCCTGCATATCAGGAAGCCATTATCAGTGACCTATGGTGAGCCTCTCTATGTACAGAGGTGAACACATTTCCACTGTTCCAATCCATTTTGGTTTATCATGGCTTCTCTGCAGTTTGCTGGACCCAGTGGCTCTTTGGGCCTGGCAGGACTGAACTGACATGTGACATCAATTACAGGAATGCAATTAAAGCGTGTGCTTTTTGTTGTTGCTATGAAAATAGCAATTGTAGGGAAGCCTGAACCGCCGCTGGATGGTGTGGGTGGGTGCACAGCATCTTGCCAGGGGCACAAGTGACCCTAGGTATGTTTCTGCACCTTTCTTACCTAAGACACTGGCCTAGTTCTCATTGCACTGAGATGAGAAGCATGTGTCCATATCAGGGGTCAACAAACTTTTTCAGCAGGGGGCTGGTCCACTGTCCCACAGACCTTGGGCGGACGGGCGGAGTGTATTTTGAAAAAAATAAAATAATGAATGAATTCCTATGCCCCACATATAACCCTAAATAAAAGGGCACATTCTACTCATGTAAAAACACGCTGATTCCTGGACCATCAGTGGGCCGGATTTAGAAGGCAATTGGGCTGGATCCGGCCCCCGGGCCTTAGTTTGCCTACCCATGGTCTATATTAGTGTGCAGGAGGTGGTTCACACAATAGAAATGCGTCGTACAAAAATGTACACAGACAATAGATAAGTCAAGGAATAACCTGGGCCAGAAACCTTTGTCCCTGACACCTAGTTTCTATCTGGATAGACTGTTGCTACCTGCAGTCAAACTGCAATGGAATAGTCCAAACTCAAGTTTTATCCCCTTGGTGGAGAAAAGACCTATATTATAATACTCACATTTATTCATCCTGTGACCTGAAAGGTAACACACTTAACAAAATATCATCTGAGAAACAAAAGCATCAGATCCCCCATCCCAAAAAAACAAATCTTTCCTTTTTTTAGGCTTAATGTCCCAATAGTTTATATTTAAATGATAGTTGGAATTTACAGTCCTTCCCCTGCTCCCAGTTCAAAGGTAATGGATTTGTTTATCAAAGTTTTATCAGACATCTGTATTTACAGCTGTTAGACACCATGACATAGCAAAGAATGAAAGAGGGAGAGCAGCTGATAAATCTTAAATGTGTATTATTAATACTCAGAGAGTTGACTTTGTTTTCTATATATGCTTTATTGGCTGTGCTGCCGTTTTATTTAGATGAAGTAGTGGGGAGATTATTGTTTTCAAAGTGCTGTAAATAAACACAAGCAGAGAAAATTCTTGGATTTATATCTCGGGAATTGGCCAACTATTTCAACAAAGCTAATGGACACACTGATCAGGACTTGTAGCATCCTGGCTAGCAGGGCTGAATTCGCCGCCCTTGACAAGAATTCCTCCCTGTTTGCGTGGCTCTCTGATCCTGTGCAATGCAGGCACTGGCAGTGTGTCAGGTTACATTGGGTCATGTCTCATCTATGATGTGACATAACGTGACATAACTCAATGTGATGTGATGCACAGAACAGTCAGGTGCCCACAGGAAGAGTCGACGCCAAATGACTACAAGCAAGTTGCTCAGCCCAGCAGGTAAAGTGCCCTGAGCCCATTCGCACATCCATTGATGTAGATAATTAGTATACAAAGCAACGCTTGGGCTGTGTGCGCTCATTCCAACTCAGCTGCTTTTCCCATAAAACATACTCTTAAAAAATATTTTATGGTGGCTGTTAGCTGAGATTATTTCACATTTGGGTATTACGATACCATTAAGAGGAGGGAAATGGCCTACATCAGTATACAGTGCTGCACCTCAATCCTTCTTCAAAGGCTTGTATAACAAGAAGGGTGTACTCAAGTACGTTTGGGGGGTATCTATTATGGTCTGGAAAACATGGCTTCTTTATAGGCCTTGGTAATTCCCTCTGTGAATGACAGTTTTCTTATGCCACGCAAGTGCCAATGATTAGCCAGGAATGGCAACGGCCATTAAAACAAATATGCCACTGTAATGATATCAGTGAGGTGTCATTACATATGATCAAAGATTATGCTGGAATGAAGCATGGGAAAGAGACTGGGGGGAAGGTGATGCTTGCAAATAGTTTAGGAAAATAAAGCTTTTAGCAGTATTTAATTATTTGATCTGTTTTCTTGCTATAATTCATGTGCTGTCCGTTTGATCTGCAGTTCACTTTTGCTAGAAAATGAAGCTTAGCAGTTATGGGATAAGAGCACAGGTCCTCTTATGAATCAGTAAACCAAGCCGAGATATCTGTGCTATCTATGATTGTTTCTTGCAAATGGATCCCTTCCCTACTAATACAATGATCTCAGCAATTATCACCAATCTTCCGCTGTAAAGGGTCTATTTAACATCTACTTAAGCTCTAATAGTCACTCTCTGTAATTCTTGCATCCAATTGCCATTCAACTCCCATCTCCCATTTTCCTCTGTTATATACCTGCCAACTTCACTTCATGCATCTGACAAAATGGACTTAAGTCCATGAAAGCTGACGCCGTAATAAATGTGTTAGTCTCTAAGGTGCTACAAGCCTCTTCTGTTGTTTATGGTTAAAGACCGAAAACCAGAGAAAAGGAACAAATGAAGAGATCTCCTAATGTAGGCATGTCCAACAGGTAGATTGTGACCTACTGGTAGATCATCTGCATGTCTGTGGTAGATCACTGGTAGATCACAGGCTCCCCCAAAAGAAGCTCAACATTTTCCCCTGCACCCTCCAAAAAAAAGTGGCTGCCCCCCTCCCTCAACAGCTTTGACCTGAATCACTGCCAGTTTTTAACTCTGTGAGTAGATCACAGCCTCTTGGGAGTTGGCCACCCCTGATGAATTGATGTAAGAAGTAGGGTTTCCCACATACACACAGCTCCAAGGATCAGCACTGGGAGCTGCTTTTTAAAACTCGGTCATAAAGGACCTGGAATTAGGGCTGAGTGATGAGGTAGCCAAGTTTGGTGGCAACACGAGATTGTTCAGGGTGGAAAGAACAAAAAGAGAATGCAAGGAGTGGGGGAAAGGTCTCTCCAGATTGTGTAAATGCACATGAAGATGCCAACTGCAATTCAGTGTGAGCAAATATTTTAAAATCATTAAAAAAAATAAAAATCCTATTTTCGCACATGTGCTTACACGGTCTGAACCGAGGGTGAGCGACCAGGGAAGAGATCTTGTAGTCTTGCTTGATAGCTGGATGTAAATGTTGACCCAGTGTGCAGCAGCTGTGAAAAGAGTGAGCTCTGTGTCAGGGATCATTAGGAAAGGGATTGAAAATAAAACTGTCAATATCAGTTTTATGTAGTCTATGGGGCAACCGCACTTGGAATACTGGAAAACTTTGATAGACCGTGTGCGTTACCCGTGTAACTTTCCAATGTAGAGAGCCATAGAAATTATGTTGAAGTTTGTGCAAGTTTCCCAAATTAAAGACCGCAGGCTGATCCAACATATTCTTCATTCCTATTAGAATCAATAGGGTGTCAAAGTAAACTTGGGCTACATCGCGCCCATTTGTTGCTTCCCAAAAACCTTTCCTGAAAACACTGGAAAAGTTTAGTCCCTTAAGCCATGCAGACCTTTGAAACAAATTAATTATAGCAAACCCTTTTTTTTCATTTTAAAGGATGTTTCTTTCACTATTCCCTAAGCGATGGGAGACTATGATAGCAAGTCACATTTCACTCTTTCCCCCCTCCTTTTGAAAAAAAGTTTTTTAAATGTCAGAGGGAAACGGATTAAAAAATAGAAAGCATCCCTGGTTTAAAAAGCATTTATTTATATCACTCGCCTCTGTTGTGTTGGGGCTTCACAAAGGTATTTAACACATGTGTTTCAGAAAATGTGATTTATTGGGGGAAATTAGCAGTGTCCATTGACCCTCAAACCCACAGCACCACCTGTGTGCAATGGACACAGCCCTCCCTAGTTCAAAACCAAAAGCACAGTTTGACACAGATCTGCTTCGAGGTGGTTGTTTTTTCCTTGCTGTGTGCATGTTCCTTGTCCTCTCTGGTGCACTTCATGGCTCATGAATTTTTAGGCAAGGAGGGGTTGAAATAACTTCAGAGAATGGTTTCATACAGCTTTGGATCCCTATACATGCGCCTCACGCTCATAATGGATTCTGTCAGGGCGTTACAGGTGTACATTGAATGACAGATAAAGAACAAGCAGGGTTGTGTGGAGAGTTAGGGAGGGGTGATAAAGAGTTTGAGTTCATGAAGCAGTCATCCCAAGGTGCCCTTATTTCCTATTTAGGTATTTCTTGCCTATAGCCTTTCATGTTTCGTGCTTAGGTATTTACTGCCATAGGTTATATATATATATATATATATATACTGTACATATAAATGTGTGTGCTGAGTGAACCGCTACTTTTTTGGCTTAAGGGGAGTTGTTTGCAACAGGCCAAAGGGGCGTTAGTGATGTAAACGAGGATGACAAGCCTGGCTAGTGTTGCTTCCCCACAAGAGATGGATGGAAGAGGAAGACTTTGAAAGGTACATAAAGGGAAAAGGCTCCGAGGCTTGGCGAGCAGAGGGTGAAGGGGAGGCCGCAGCAGTCAGAGAAGTAGCTCCAATGCTTGAGGAATATCGAGCTATTCCTCAGGTATTTGTCTCTACAATCAGCAACCATCGCAGAGCATGGGGAGAGAGTTTTGTGAGGCCGTCCTATCTATCTACTGCCTTGCTGCCACCCTTAAAAGAAGAAGGGCCATAGCTCAGTGGGTAGAGAACATCTGCTTGTATATGTAGAAGGCCTCATGTTCAATCCCTGGCATCTGTAGGTAGGGCTGGGAGAGAGTCCCCAGTCTGAAATTCTGGAGAGGCACTGTTTGTCTGTGTAGATAGACAACACCCAGCTGGATGGACCAACTGGATGGGCTGACTCAGGATCATAGGAAGCTGCTTTTAACTATGTTAAAGCAAAAAAAAGGGGGGGAGCGGCCCTGAATGGTAAATTGTTGCCATTGGTGCAAGGGAACCATGTTCTGTTCACCTAGGTGCAAAACAGTTGTTGTGATTCAGTTAGTCTGGATTTCAGAAGATACGTTGATAAATTGGGTGCCAAGATTTAGCAACAATCAAGTCCTGCTCTTAGATTTCAAAGTACGGTGGTACCTTGGGTTAAGAACTTAATTCGTTCCGGATGCGCGTTCTTAACCTGAAACTGTTCTTAACCTGAAGCACCACTTTAGCTAATGGGGCCTCTCCCTGCCACCGTTCCACCGCCGTGCAATTTCTGTTCTCATCCTGAAGCAAAGTTCTTAACCTGAGGTACTCTTTCTGGGTCAGCGGAGTCTGTAACCTGAAGCATCTTTAACCTGAAGCGTCTGTAACCCAAGGTACCACTGGAGTGGACTATGCAGGTTGGATCTAGACACCTCAAAGAAGCGATTCAGTTAAATGTGTTGTAAACTCAGACGGGAAAATCCTGTTGGGAAAGATGGTACTCCACAGTACCATCTGGTGTCACAGTGTTATATCGCATGTACAATGCATATAAACTGCTTTTTTTTTTACCAATCTAGCTGAGTCCCCAGCTCCAAATGCCCACTAGGTTCAAATGAGCATGAATGGGTTTTGGTTTTTAAAGGGAGTAGCAGCCTTTGGGGCACAGCCAATCCAAATCAGGACACTGGCAGGAACTGGGGAAGTATTAGCCCTTTTTCTCCTGCTGCAGACTGGATCTTAGCTGATAGACCAGTTCTGTAAATTGTATCACTTATACTTTGCTCCAGAGCAAGGACTTGTGGCTGGCTCTCACACAATGAATGGCCAACATGTTGCACCCGTTATACTATAGAGACTGCAGAAACATGTTCATTTGAGACTCTCAGCTTACACTTTTACTCACAGTCAGACCCATAAGGGTTAGGGTGGAGATGATCAAATTCAAATGCATTTATTTATATTTATTTATTAAATTTGTCAGTCACTTGATCTTTCCAAAGGCAACCCAAAGCAAATTACAAGTGAACAAATGGACAAAATAATTTTCTAAGAGTAAAGCATGGGCCATTAGCTGTTAAAAAAAAAAATCAAAATAATAATAATAATTCCTTGATTTTTGAATCATTTCCAGTAATAGCTTTTGAATATGTGGAGCCAAGCCTTTATGGACTTTAACAGAGACCCTCTACTGTCACTTTACAATAGTCAAAAACAGATTTTTAAAAAATAATAAAAAAGTGTCCATTATTTTCTCTGATACTACTGCAAACGTTTTAGACACATTTTGGTATTTTGCTGGTATGAAATACCACGGGAAAGTACCTTCCATTTACAGAAGCCACCTGCTCCCAACAGCTTTTCAGAGATTTTTCCCTCCCAAAAAATGTGTAATACAATACAAACATGTGTGTTGCATTAAGTCAGGTTATACCAGGTCATGCCATGTGACACAATATATCCCGTATAATCTGATGCAATGCAAATCACTCACTACAGCATAAATTTGAAGAAAAGCTTTCCCCCCCTCCCAACTCAGACAGACAACAGCTGTTGTAGATAAAGTGTCCATACTATCCCACATGGACAGGTATTCATGACTTGATATTGTCTGAATTAACGATAGATGGTTCTCCTTGGCTATATCAATCCTCTCCTGTAAATCAGTTCAGAGCATTGTGATTGCTGTTCGAAAAATTTGTTGTATAACAACATGTTTCACGTCATGCCTGCAAAGTAGGGGTGGGGAGCCTATGAGTATCCAGATGTTGTCAGCATGACCAATGGTCAGAGATATTGGGAACTGAAGTTCAATAACATTCTGAGGGCCAGAGGTTCCCCAGACCTGCTAGAGAGGCAATCTTACCTGTTGGTCCCTTGATGAAAGTATGCCAACTTACTAGCTGCCTCTTGTGGATTTTATGAGACTGGTCACCACCTGCTTTTTCAATTGCTGCCGGTGGTAAATCAGATTCAGCTATGACCAGGCAGAACCTTGCAGAACAGGTTGAAACCCAGGAAACTGCCCATCTCTACTTTTGGTTCCTTGGAGCCTGTAATTATTAGCATCTTCCTCCACCTTCCTATCTATGTTTTTCTCATTCCTCTAATCCTGAAGCTCTAAACAGCCTGGCCATCTAAGGGGCTGTTTGTCTATGAACCCTCACAATACTCCAAGAACCCATCATTGGAATTCAAGGGGGTTTTTTTTTGCCTGGGAAAATAAATAAAATAAGCAATATTCCCTCCAAACAACAGTTGCTGTAACCTGTGATCTGGTATTCGGACTCTGTGTCCAGATGACACATACAAAGATGTGTCCCACCCACCTATCCCTTCCAGCTCCCCTCTTTATTTTTTGTTTATCTCCTATCTTATCTTCCAGCTTACCTGACTGAAAACAGAAGACCAGTTTTCCATTGATTTCACAGAGGCCTGAGATCAGAACAAACAGAGGCATGATTTAATTAGCAGTAGTTGTGTACCACCCAAAGGGATGGATTGTGAATGTCCCCCCCCCCCCGCCCAGCTTTCAAAGTTACATATAACTCTTCTTGAAATCGTAACAAATTACTAAAGCCTAGAATGTATCAGGGTGGCCTTCTGCCCGATGACCTTGACCTAAGATCCTCACCTGTGATCTTGTCTTCAGAGATAATGTGCTTGGCAAGCAGGCTCATCAAAGTGGTGTCCCATCTTTGATACAAGCTCTCCAGTTAGTCTCCAGAAACAGCTTTCTTGGAGATGAAGAAGATTTAAAGGGTAGATGTGCAGCCATCAGTTCTTGGGATCCAGAGGTCAAGGGGGTCACCAAAGGGTATTCAGCAAATCCAGTCCCATGTTGTGGAACGCTCTTCCAGCAGAGTTCAGCAGGTGTCTCTTGAAGGCTTTGTGTGTGTGTGTGTGCCAACAAACTTTCATAGCTGCTTAATTGACCGTGCACTTTAATGATCATTTGTATAATTTTTAATGGTGCTTTATGTTTCATTGTGGCACACCACCATATGAAGTCTTCTTAAGCAGGGCTAAGAGGTGAAAAGAACCGTTCCAACATGGTAAGCAGAGTTTCCCTCTCCTGCCTAGCTTCCTGCCTATCTGGGATCCTGGCTGTGCATGAAAGGGTCTATGATTTAACTTTAGCCACACTGTGTAAAGTGATCGGACTTATGTCACGGCACGGAGATACCTGAGGAAATTAGCATGGCTAATTAGCAGGGTTAAACTAAAAGGAAGCAATTGTCAGGCAGCAGATAATTAAATTGCTGGCCCTGTGGGGATGTGGACTTGTGGAAGCCACTCTATAGCTAGCTGTTCCAGGGTTTTGCCTTCTTTGGCTTTTTAATGTTAATAATAATAGCAATAATTTTATTATTTATACCCCACCCATCTGGCTGGGTTTCCCCAGCCACTCTGAGCAGCTTACAAGCATATCTAAAAACACAAAACATCAAGCATTAAAAACCTCCCAATAAGCTTACTGCAGATAGGTTTCTAGTCAAAATTTGAACTGGGAAGCCATGCAGGAACCAGAAAATTAAAGCCAGCCCTCTCCCTTTCTGTTTGGCCCCTGGCAACTTAAGAAGACAAGAAGAGTCCTTGTGCATCAGGCCAATGGCCCCTCTTGTCCAACATCCTTTTCTCACAGTGGTTAGCCAGATGCCTGTGGGAAGACAACAAGTATGATATAAGAGCATTTTCCCCATCTGCAATTCCCAGCAACTGGTATTATTCAGAGACATCCTGCCTTCGACCTTTCTAGCTCATCTTATCACTTTGGCTCCAACCAGCTTCTGGTCTGACCTCAAGCCCATCCCACCTATGTGTCAACTATAAGGTGATATCTCTTTAAAAAGAAAGAAAAAAAAAGATACAGAGAAGGTCTGGCTTAAGGGGTTTTCCCAGAGGCACAGTGATAAATGCTTCTTCAGCAGCTGCCAAGTTAATACCTGGAATAAAAAGGAACTCCTCCAGACAGCTCTTGCTTACTCAAGAGATAAGAACAGCCAGTTCAGACATTTCTACCCCCACTATCTCCCACTAAAAAAGTGAAAGTAATGCGAGTCCCTTTCCCCCGTCCCTCCCTAGGCTGAAATTAATCTTCTACAAAACTTTCTAGAGCACCCATGGCAGTTTCTCCAGTTGGCAAATGTGCCCACAGGCCCAAAAATGTCAGTAATCTCTGCTACAACAGTCCTGTGAACTGGTTAGTTTGGCAAGTAGCATCATCCTAAGTCAACGCATGAGCTTCATAGCTGACAAAACATTTGATGGGAGTTTCTTCCCTCCTTTCTTTTTGCTCCTACCATCCACCCCTTTGGAGTCCTTTCTCCAGCTTGCATCAGAATTTTTTGTACTGAGACATAAGAATCATAGGGATGTGGACATTCACACATCAAAAAGTTGTCACCATGGTTTTTCTCTTCCACAGAATGAGCCTGGCATCTTCCCACATTCACCTTGTTACACAGAACACAGTGTTGAAACGGATTGTCAGTTGTGCCCATCGCCACATGCTTCAGATGGATTGTGTCTCGTTCCTTTTTTTTTTTTAATGGCATGAACCATTATTTTATTTTATTTTGACTCAGTGGTTTCCTCCACCCCAGAAAAAGCATAACCAATTTTAAAGGTTGTAAAACAGCTTCTGTTATTGAGGGAGGGGTTTATCATGTCTCAGCTGCCTGCCAATCAGTGCTGTGCATACCCAGTTTCTGCTGCACACCCACAGAAACTGTTTTCCGTCACCTCCATTTTCTGAGAAACGTATACATCTGAGCAGAATGTGGCACTTCCAGAGTGAAGCAGAGGCATCTTTGTACAGTTAGCACACATTAATGTACACTTGAACACAGAGAATTTGGGGTGTTCACATCAGACTTGCCATGGTTTTCATTTGCAATCAACTTGTTCTGCTGAATTCAATTTATCGTTTATGGATTATCTTAGGAGTAAATGGCCCTAAGGATAGAGCAGTCAGAAGCAGCACACATTGAAAATTTTAGGGACTGGAACACACACAAAGACGTTTTAGTGATCATGTTATACTGCACAGATCTTCAGACATGGATAGGTGGGAAATGTGATCTTTTTTGCAGTTCTGGTTCTCCACCCACCCACCCCAAACAGCTATACACTTTATTGAACAGACAGCGCTATGCTGAATTAATTTAATTGCCTGCAGTTGGTTGGGGATGGGGAGTGTAGTGGCAAAATAAAATTCTGAAGTAACAAGTGGAATAATAAGCCCAGTGCTGAAATGGACCATTACTGGTGATCTCTCAGTTGCATGGTCCCAACAGTCAAACAGGAACACACCCATTCGTGATTTAGATTTATGCAGCGCAGCTAGTTTTCAACTCAAATTCACACTAACGCCAGCATTGCAACTACAGCTTGAACCCTTAATTCAATAATGAGCTCAACAATTACACTTAAAGATTACTTACTCCTTTGGCAGTGTGAACACAATCCTTGTGATCACAAAGTTTGTACTATTCATTATCTCATCCAACGATTAAGCAGACTGAAATGCAAGCAATGATAATACGAGGTGTAATATTTATGTCATCTTCTGAAGATGTCTACAAGCAAATTAGTGCTGCCCAAAGTCGACAGAGAAAATGCTATCAATATCTAATATTTTTTTCCTCTTTTGTAATACTTAACTGGTTTTACATCAACAACACTCCTGACCTTGGACCTGTATTATTTAGGAATATGTAATCTTGTGCCTGGAAAGACTATGTATGTTTTCTCCTGCTAATTTGGCTTCATCTCCTTTGGTGTCCTGGTCTTTTATCCCCTGCTTTTCTTTCCTGCAGCAAAATAGGGGATCTTAAAAGACAGAGCTTATTGGAAGGAGTGGGTGTAAGGGGGCTTTTGATACACTAAAAAGAAAATGCAATTATTTGATGCCAGGACTGGAGACTATCCTAAGTTGGAAATATGTCATAAATACATTGTGCTTGGCAACTGATCATGTAAACATTTCCACAGATAGTCTTTCATCATATGCAGGGGATGCTTGCTTCGTCTGACCGATATTGTCTCCTTTTAAAATGTCAGCCCTGTAACTTTGATGCTCGCGCGCTCCTTCTGTAAGTGTCTGCTCAGGCAGACAGTTTACTAATTTGAGGCTCAGCAAACCTTTCGCTGCACGGAACACCTTGAGGTTAGCGCATCTCTAATCATTATTTGATAACAGAAATCTGCAAGCATCACATCCCTAGTAACGAGAACATTGTATCTTAGCAACCAGCCTTGATAGTCAAACAATTTCATTAAAGCGTAGCACCTCTTAGCAGGTGGGTGAGTGCGGGTGTTGATAAACATTTATAACATGATCAGCCATTGTGTTTGCCAACACTATAATCAGCATGACAAATTTTATGAATTTGTTTACAAGCTCTTCAATAGCCAAACGAAGTTGGTAAACTACCTTGCAGGCTGGTTGCTGCTGCAGAGGCATGCAAAAGGTTTTGCAGAGATAGGGTGGAAGGGTTGGCAGGCAGGTACAGAGGGAAAGAACACATTGTTCCTTAGTATTTATTATTTTAAAAAATCATTCAGATTACACCACAAAAGATGTGCAAGACTGAAGGCAAGAATAACCCCCTGAGAGACCAGGGTCATTTTTAAGTTGAAACCTTGCCCATTAATTTATTGCTGTCTTTCTAGTGTTGCAAGTTTATAGAGAGGCAAATCGCAGTTGCAGTGTTCACTAAGTTGGTTCACACATGCAAAGTGAGGAGAATGTCCTGGTGTCCCTTCCAGCACTATTGCTGTCTTCTGAAAACTCGTTGGGATGTAGCTGCACAGACGAAGAACGCTTTCTTTGAAAAAGTCATATGGCAAGATGCACGTTTTCCAAATAAACAAAGCAAAACCAATAATGAAGTGTGAATGGTAATATTGGAGCATGCCTTGCATTTATGCTGCAGTTTGCCGGTTTGCACATTTGTGCTCGTCCCTTGATGAGCGAGACATCAAGCTGCGACTTGCATGTGTGAATGTGCTATCGCAGAACTTATATCAAGGATAGCACTTCCACATCACCTGATGTCGCTTCCAACGCAATGCCTTTCGGCAGACTCACATATCCATCTGCCAGTCATCGAGGAGAGAAGAATCATGGTTAGACAAATCAAGCGATGGACACTCTACGGATGTGTGAACAGAAACAGAGACCTATCGGTTTTGGCGTGACGATCTGGCATCCTTGAACAAAGTATCTTTGCTATATGCTGGTCATTTCAAGGCTTTCCTGTTTGTTATGTTGTGTTTTTAAATTCATAACCCAGCCCTGAGTTGGATCCAAAGGTGCCTTTTTGTTTCTGAAGGAGACTGATGAAACCAAGAAGAGGCAATGTCATCCACTGTATCACCAGCATGGAAAGATGGTTGTGTGAATCAGATCAGAGTTAACCCTATGCTTGATTAGTTGTTTGTGGGGAGTCTAGGAAGGTAAATGAATGGAGGGAAGACTGGATACCATGCAGATAGTGTGGGGAAACTGCCAGGAAATTTTCACAGAGAATAAGACTATCAGCAGCTACGATCCAGGATACCTGTGTTCCACCTCCAGTGTATGCCTCTGAGTGCTAGATTCTGGGAATCACAAGTGGGGAAAGTACTGTTGTGGTCAGATCCAAGTTGTGAGCTTCCCCACAGTGGTTGGCCACTGTGATAACAGGATGTTGGACTGGACGGGCCATTGGCCTCATCCAGCAAGCTCTTCCTGTGTCCTTAAGGTGCAATTCACTGAAGCTAGTGGCAAAATTCCTTGGTTTCCACTGTTGACCTGCCCCACTTTTATCAAATCAAAGATTAATTGCAGTCATAAACCAGCATGATTACGACAACGCCAAAGTTAAAACATTTCACCAATCTTTGCCTTTATTAAGCATTTTGCAAAAACCACAACCCAAGTTTTATGGGACCAGGTTTGGGATATTTGCTGCCCACAAAGGCAATTTGCACAATATCATGTTTGTGCTAGGCTGTTTTTTTTTCCTTTTTGTGTGTGTGTGTTTTTTAAGGCTGCAATTCATATTTACTCAGAAAAGTCCTAGTGTGGTTAATGGGACTTACTACAAGCGTACAGAAGACTGTAACTTCAATATATTAGTTTGCCAAGTTTTCCCAAATTTGCAACAGCTACTCAAGACCTACTCAAGACTCATGTGACTACAGAATTTGCTGTGGTTTGCAAAGCAGCTGATGACTTATTTTCTTAACAGATGGCTCATGCTCTGCCTAGCCCTTACAAACAGAAATTAATTGCTTTGATCTAATCCAAAACCACCAGCCAGGTAACATAAACCTGTGAACCCTGCCAGTTCTGCAGGTTAATCGGTTCAAGACGGACACAACAGGTGAAACGGATTAATAGCCAACAGTTTACTAATAGTTTACTTATAAATTTACTGAACGATGTAAATCTTTTACATTTCCAGGATCTTCCTCCTTTTCCTGCTCCTTTAAAAATCAAATATGTCTTGCTCACCAAGTTCTAAGTTTTCTTTTTTCAGTTAACTCTTTCTTGCATTTATTGGAATAAGAGCTACATGTAGTACAAGTGGTGGAAGTCATGCACATAAGCCCATACTATTTATACTCAAGGGCTGCTTGGGCACAATTTTCTGCTTGCAGAAAATTTGCATATGCAAATTTATCACTTGGCTCTCCCACAACTCTGACAGCAGCCACTTGTTGCACAGCTCACTGGCAGTGCATCACCTTGCACCTGCCACAGGTACACCCAGAGCACAGAGCAAAATGCCCCAGGCACGGGCCCTGCAGGCCACCCCCTTGCAGCTCTCCTGCCTGATTCCTTTCTATTTGGAGCTACGGGCATAAACAAAACATCAATGTAAACCAAGCAAGGTTAAAAGAAAGGGGAGATGGGAGTAGCAGGAACCAGAAGGACCAAAGTGAAGTGACATCAATTCTTAATTAAAATCCACACTGACCTAATACACCTTTCTCCAAAAAAGAAAGAAAATACTCCCAAAATGTGTTCTAAACATCGTATTTTTTTCCCAGGTTGTTCCCTTTCAGAGGACAATGTAAGAAATGAATCTACTGAAAATCTGTCAATCAATTGATTAAGTGAAGAACTGGTCTCCCTTCCAACCCAATCAGTGAACTGTGCCAATAACTGTAAATATTTGGAGAGCTCTGCATACTCCTTTGGCTAGTGCCTTTCCATAGCTGCTGAGTAGGAACCAAACTGCATCTCTAGCAATTTCCAATGCAGAGAGGGAGATACAAAAGCATAACGAATGTGGAAAGTGCATTCTCTTTAGAAATCGGTTTCACTTCTCCACTTTGGTTTCAGCTCTGCAGGATCTGCAACTCGCCTGCTCAGCAGGTCTACCGCAGGCCCCTTGTCTTTTTCGACACGGCATCGTGTGTGCAAGTCAGGCCACAGATATACATTGACAAAGTTTAGAAGGGAGGAGAGAGAACCTACTAAAATAACTCTGCACTGTTGTTGTGGTGTGGACCACCTCATTGTGCAAAGGTGCCATCTGGGCATGTTTGGAAGTTGGTTGCAGACACTTTGGGTGCTGTGTTGAAATGAGGATGGGCTGGTTTTGGGTGTATCTCATTTCCACCTGTAGCAGATTTAGTGGGGGTGGAGTCCGGCCCTGGTTGCACAAGGGCTACTCTTTGGGGAGGAAAGGGTTGTGCAACTTGTGTCATGACTACCCTACAGGCATACAGCTAACATGACTGCTTATAAGAGAGGAAGGTTCAAGTCTCCATTTTTTAAGCAGTGGAAGGGATTGTGGAGTCTTGGGACTACATTTCCCCAAACCCTCTGCTGTGACCTGTGTCTCTAACCTGGGCTTTGTACATTCAAAGTATTCTTTCCCCCACAAAGAATTATGGGCACCATAGTTTGTTACGGATTGCTGGGAACTATAACTCTGTGAGGAGTGTCCATAATTATTTGAGGTGGGAAATGTGCTTAGAATCTCCTTTAAAGGTGCAGTGTGCACACAGCCCGGGAGAGGAGAGTAGTCTTCACTGAAAAAAAGGTATAGAGAACAAGGAAAGAGGCAGAAATCATCTGACTGAAGAAGCCCCCTCAGATGATTCACTGGTGGAAAAGAAAAGAAGGTATGTGTTCATGGTTTGGAAAGAAAAACATCTCTGGAATTGTCACTAGACAAAATGACTCAACACGGAAAGCCCTGAAAGAAAGAAGCTTCTGCAGAATGATTATTGAACTGGCAAACACAGATCTGGGCTGTCTGGTTTTTCTGTGCAACCCCTGCAAGGTTACCTGTTTACTTTCCTCCATCAAATTATCTATTTTGTTAGCTGCATGTCACTGTGATATATAATTTACAGATATGTGATTCATCAGCTTTACCTGTACGGCACAAGCAATGTCTTGAGCTTCTGTGACTGAGTGGCCACAAACTATGGACATTTTGTTGTTCATAGTCTTACAACCCTAACCCTAGGGGGCTACACTGGAACCACGTGGAAAGCTGATGTACAGCATCTGGCCCACATGATAAAGCCAAGTTGTTGTTGTTGTTATTGAAGAGGAGGAGTTTGGACTTGATATCCCACCTTTCACTCCCCTTAAGGAGTCTCAAAGCGGCTAACAATCTCCTTTCCCTTCCACCCCAACAGCAAACACTCTGTGAGGTGAGTGAGGCTGAGAAATTTCAGAGAAGTGTGACTGGCCCAAGGTCACCCAGCAGCTGCACGTGGAGGAGCGGAGACGCGAACCCGGTTCACCAGATTATGAGTCCACCATTCTTAACCACTACACCACGCTGTTCATCCATGTTCATCCCACCCCACAAGTTCAAAAGTCTGTATCATAGAATTTAGCTAGCAGTGTAGCTACATGCTACTACTGGTCAACTCTCCAGATGGTTCCATGTGCCCCATCCTATAATTTTTCAAGTAACCATGTGACCAAACCTTTACAAGAAATGGCAAGTGCAGGATGACCACCCCATGCAAGATGCCTCACCAAAAAACCAGAGAAGATTCTGGGCTGTAACCTTCAGGTCAACACATCTGCCCTTTCATTGCTAGAAGCATGGCAACAGTTGTCTCAGTGGATCTGTGACTTTCAAAGTTCCACCAAAACAGATATATTTACCTTTGTAGCTGCGTTTTCCCCCTCATAACTGAAGTTTAGTTTCTGAGAAGTACTGAATAAAAAGCCATATCGAATGTTTGTGACATTTCTTATTGCATTCATTGGATATGTTTCTTCACCATCTTTCCAGACAATTCAAAACCTGACAACCGGTGATTATAATTATATTATTACCACTATGCATTTTGATGATGAATACCAGCAACCCAAATGTGAACATAAAACAACAGAAGCTAAGAACTTAATTCCAAGAGTCCTGGTGAAACGAAAAGCTTTCTGAGGGCAAAATGGGAGATAGTATGGGTTTTGAAGGAGAAAGCATACCACAAATGAGAAGTGACCATGGAAAGGACCTACTTCCTTCTTTGGAGACACAAGCCTTGCTTTCAACCAAGAATAGCATCCTTAGTAGCATGGCTGGCCCAAGGCTATTCACTGTCTGAGGCAAAAGACAGGCTGATGCCCTCTCATTCCAGATACTAGTAGTTACTTCAGGCAACCAGACTAACAGTTGACTCTTTCTTCAGCACTGGTGATGGTGAGACAACATATTTCACTGCTGCTAAGGGTCCTTATTGGTCGATCAAAGTGCTCAAAGAGGTGCCTATTAGCCAGAAGCTCTTTTTGGCAGAAGACAGAGCCCTGAACTAGTAGCTCTGTTGGATTTGTTAAGTTTGTTTAAATTTTACCAGCCGTCTGAGCTATCATGCAAGGACGAAAGGCAAAACAAGAAGCTTGTGGGGTGCAAAGTTTGTACCTTGTACCTGTGGCATCCAAGGTAACATCCCTGCATCGTTGACTTTGTACTGTATAGTGAGCCATTAATCTACCTGAAATACCTGTGGTGAAGCGAGGCATTCTCGAATAGGTAACAGAGACTCCCACCTTTGAAACTTAAACCAGCCAGGATGAAAAACACATTTATTGCTGACGCTCATCCCCCCCTGTGTGTTTAGTTTGCCTCCCATCACCAAGGACTTGACATGTAATAAAGTCAGCAATGTGCAGTGGAGTTGGGAGAGATAACTCACCTGACAATTAAGAGCAGTGTTTTTACATAGGTTCCCAGGGCTTGTAAAACCACAGGGAGCTTTAGTGAATGTCACAGAAGATATTAAAGGAAGACAAAACCAGTGCCCAGGAATGAGGCTGGAGAAATTATTCTCACACGTCACTCCTCACACATAAAAAAAGCATAACAGGAATCTTCCTTCAGCGCTGGCAGAAGACATTTTGTTGTCTGAAATGCAAAACAAGATGGTCCTCTCCCATTTCATGTACAGACATAGGTGCCAACTCTCTGGGGCGCTGGGTGCCCAAGCACCCACAAAATTCCCCATGAAGGGTCCAGGTACCCACAAATTTCAATGCCAGGGCCATGCACGTTGCATGTTACCCACAGCCCCAGGCACCCACGGTCGCGGCTTAGTTGGCACTCCTATGTACAGAAGCCAAACAGACTGGCAGCAGGGTAGCTGAGGGGTTCAGAGAGTCTTTATGGTGCACATAGCTGTTTTCAACACCTCCACATTCCAAGCACCTCCTGTCTAGGCAGGCATAGCCCTGTTTCCTGTACCACATGAGGAATATCTAAGTCAGGTCCTGGCAGAGAAGATCATATACATGGTGATGTCCACAAATCGTGACTTGCATTTCTCGCTTTTCCCCAACTGACAAAACCTTTTGCCTACGTGCTTCTTCTGGGTACTTCCATGCCTAAGTTCTCCACAGTTCGTAGAAATGTCCAGTAACCAAATGCACAAAATTTGAGCAGTCATTTTTACAGCAGCCTACCATGGCTGCTCAGATACCCAATGCCATTCATTCACCAGAACTCCCAGGCATTATCAATGTCCAAGAGCCCATTGCAACCAGACTAAACATGTGAAAAGAGCGTGGAACAAGGCTGGTGAGGGGTTTGGCCTTGGAGGAGTCCTAGTGGCCACACATGTAGGGCTACTTTCCACTCTGAGGGTCTGAGGTCCCCCTCCCATCCACTTCTGGTTAGTGCATAGGCATCCCCCAGGTTGACAAAAGTGTACATGTGTTTATTTCTGACTGCCTCGTCTGATAATTTGAAGTGATGTGGGCAATTGGCTTGACTCCACCCACTTGCTTTTCACAATGGCAAATCAATCTCTGCCATTGGTATGGATTCTTTCCTATTCTGTTCAAGGACTCAGCTTGAATCCACATGCAAGCCCCCACTTGATTGTAAATATACAAGCAGCCAGGAAAGGAACCTTTTAAATTTGCTGTTTCCTCTCATCTTGCTTGTGGTTGATTAAACCATAGAGCCTAGGACTTGGCGATCAGAAGATTGGCGGTTCGAATCCCCGTGACGGGGTGAGCTCCCATTGCTTGGTCCCTGCTCCTGCCCACCTAGCAGTTCGAAAGCACGTCAAAGTGCAAGTAGATAAATAGGTACCGCTCTGGCAGGAAGGTAAACGGCGTTTCCATGCGCTGCTCTGGTTCGCCGGAAGCGGCTTAGTCATGCTGGCCACATGACCCGGAAGCTGTATGCTGGCTCCCTCGGTCAATAAAGCGAGATGAGCGCCGCAACCCCAGAGTCGGTCACGACTGGACCTAATGGTCAGGGGTCCCTTTACCTTTACCTTTATGCCCATTTTACTGATGTGAGTGCTGAAAACAAAGTGACTTGTTCAAGGTCAGCTAAGATAACATATGCCTCCCTCCTCACATAACATAGTTTGGCTTCCAGTCTGACTTGCTACCCCTTGTGCCACACCAGCTGAACTCTGTCTTAGACCTTCCGACTTTGATTCCTAGTCCATATAAGGGTCATTGCACGAAGGTGCTATGAAAATGAATAGCAGAAGGACGCCTGAGGGTGGAGTGGGAGGGATGGGCTTGCAATCCTGCAACCTAAATCCCAAATGCATGTTCTTGAAGGTACATGTCATCATTTCAATGGAAATTATATCCAGGCACATGTGCTTAAGATCACGGCCTGAAAGTGCTGTAAAACTATTGGTAATAACAGGTGTCAAGATATATCTTTGAAGAGCACTTTCACAGCCTGCAGAAAGCACTTTCGCACTACAAAGTATTGCTGAAGACCTGCTTCTTATTTCTGTTTCCCACCCACCCACCCCCCCACCTTACCCCCACCCCCAGACTCAAAAGACAGCTACAGCAGGTGGCACAAGGACTGTTCTGCAAAGAGGGCCTGGAGCAGGAAATGTGCAACTCTGTTTAACAAGACACAGGAGCTTGATTCTGCCTTGACTAACAACGCAGCATTTATACTTTTGGCTGCGAAGTGATAGTAAAAGATGTCAGGGAGAATGTTTCATTTTGCCTCTCTCTTCTCCCAGCGCCACCCTTGTTGCTCAACCACAGGCATTTATTTTAAGCAGCAAACAGAAGGGGGGAAATGAATGGACATTAGAGATCTTTATTTATTTAAAGCATTTCTAGGCTGATCTTCATCAAATCGGATTCCACGGGGGTGGACAAAAAGAAGGGATGAACCAATCTCTCAGTTTCCCCCCTTTCTCTCAGTTTCTCGTCCTTCCAATATTCAGCTCAGCTCTCTGCATTTCTGCCGCAATTTGATTTAAAAAATACATAAATCTTCATGCAAATTCATCAGCATTTTAATGGAAATTCGTCCTGATAAACATACCAGTATGTTTGTATGCAGTCTTGATATTACTGTGCACATTTCTGCAAGCAATTTTCTCTAACATGATGCACTTTTGTATGTATTTTCACTAATACATGCATGTTTATGTACTTTCCCCTAAGGTTTCGTAGAATGTTTTTTGGTTGGAGTCCTGCATTGAAATATTCAGAGAAGTGCAAACTTCAAAGAAGAGCTGTGGGGCAGTTCACATAGTGGTTTGAGAATGCCACTTAAAATGCAAACAAAATCATATCTCTCCTCTGAATTTTGTAGTCTCCAGACTGCAAGGCAGCAATTCGACTTTCCTCATCATTGTGATCGGAAATCAGGTTCAAGCGCTTCCTTGTGATCTCTAAAGGAACACACTTAGACTTCTTTGTGAACAGTGGTAAGCTATTTCTCTTATGATCGCTCAAGACTGAAAGTATGCTACAGAGACTTTGTATAAAATATGAAGGGAAAAAGTAAGGCACATTCAATCTGGCATTAAAACTATCCCCTTGGGGAGGGGTTTAAATAGGAGCTCTTGCAATCGCTGGCATTTCACATCTATGCATTTGTTTCTTCTGTCTGCCTGCCTGTGTGTCAGCAGCCATATGGAGTCCAGAGGTTCTCGAGTATGTGCCTGGTTGGAAATTTACAGGGGCAACAGACATTACAAGTAGTCCCACTCAGATTTCTTTTTATATAAATTCCCCCAAGTTTTAGTCAGTGGACTAAATGGGAAATTATCTTGCCAAAAATTGGAGAAGATCTTGCCCAGGTCTAGTGATTTCTGAATTGGAGAAAGGAAGACTGTATACAGTGGATGTGATAGGCACTAGGAAACACTCAAATGTGAAAGGCACCAGGAGAGATTTCCCGCTGGTTTGTAAATGTATATGCACCTCTTGATTTCTCCAAATACTTAAGAAGTAGCCAACATGGTGCACTCTAGATGTTGTGACTACAATCCTCATCATATCTGACCATTGGCTGTGTTGGTTGAGGCTGATGGGGTTGAAGTCCACAAGATCTGGAAACTACCACATTGATTTAGAATGTCTGCACAGAAACCCTATTCTAGACTTTAGCACAATATTTAGCTCTTTCCCAAACAGCTGGGAAATTCCCCAAGCACAGGAAGAAGAAGAAAAAAGAAGAAGAATTCAATTTTTTAAAAGCATGTTTGAGTTTTAAGCTGAAGAAACTACTTTGGCATTAGATGCAGCTACCAGTGAAGAGCTGGTTAGTTTAGGCTATTGGTATTTTCTAAGTTTCGTTTCAGATGCCCCACCTAATAATTTGTGGAAGCAGTTATTTTTAAGTGTGGTGCTGCTACTGCTGCAAGGATGGTTTGCTTAGGATGAAGTATGATTGTCACATGAATGCCATGAAATTGCTACTACGCTAATAGGGCGTAATTGGCAAGCAGTCTGGAATGTCCCTTAATAGCCCAAAGCACAATAGAGAAATTGTTTAAATGTAGAAGTCCAAGTGAACTTTGTCTTTTCCAGCCTCCAAAGAATGTTGAGCCATTTATGGCTATAAATCAGAATTACTTTTAACAGTGATTTTTCTGGCTTGGAGAAAATGGCTACTACTTCTGAGAGAATGAATGGGAACCAATCGTCAGTCGGTGCATATATGGCTATCTGCACTCGTTTTCAGAGGGACATAGACAGCAAACTGTAGAAATCCAGTTAAATAAGCAACAGCTGGTGTACAGTATCCAGTCAGTATTACCCATTAACTAGTTGTGGGAATCCAAATTTGCATACAAAGCTACAACATTTCCCCCATTAATTTCAATGGATAGCTCAGGTGAGCATACACAAGGGATGTATGTACCCAGCTCTCTTATCTATTGAAATTAATGGGAAAGGTCATTTGTGCATCAAAGCACACACTGTTTTTTATTTAGATCAAAAACTGCAAAAGAAAAACAGACTGAGCACATTACCGGTAATTCAATATGAATTTGGAGTCTGTAATATTATATGATAAATATCTTGGTTACACCGCATCTGTATTATTGCAATGCACTTTGCAAAGGGCTGCCTCTGAAGAGTTTTCAAATCTACAGATGGTTCAGAATGTGGTGGCTAGGCTATGAAGGGCTTCATATAGGGGGAATGTAAGTCCTTTGTTGAACCAGCTGTACCAGCTTCTAATTTGTTTCTGGGCATAATTCAAAGTGCTAGTGATGATCTTTAAAGCCCTAAACCAGGTTATCTGAAGGACCACCTTCTACCACAAAAGCCTGACCACCTACCGAAATCATCTCTGGAGGCCTTCCCAATGTCACCTTTGTGGTGGTTGTGTCCAAGGGAAGCCCATCATAAGCCACCTCTCTAATGGCTTTTGTTAAATTGTCAAAAAAAAAACCCTTCTTTTTTTTTTAGGAAGACATTTGGGTTGTAAATCGACATTTTACTGAACTGATTCCGTCTCTCAGTTTTGAATTGTTTTTATTGCTGCTGTATTCTGTTATTTCCTGTTTTAGGTTTTTCAGTGTCAGATTGCAAGGGATGTTTTAAACTGTTAAATTATTATGTTATCTCTCTTGTCAGCCGCTTTGAAGAGCTCATGGTGGACATATTAAATAAATAAACTTTTGGTTACACCACTTTCTAATCTGATGGGAAAGGCTTTAATGTAGCTCATTATCCCAGAACCACTTCTTTCTTGAATGTAGCAGCTGCAATCCAGCACAGACTTCAGTAGGCTTAAGCAAGGCCATTGAAATCCTTGGTCTTCCACACTTATTTGCAGGATTGTGAACAGTATCTATAGTTCCCAGGCATGACCCCCATAATACAGGGACTGGGGAACCTTTGGTCCTCCAGATATTGTTGGACTACAACTCCCATCATCCCTGACCATTAGCCAAGACGGCTTGGCCTGATGGGAATTGTAGTCCAAAATTTGGAGTGTGACAAGTTCCCTACCCTTGCCACAATATGTAACACTGGCAATCTTAATGTAGGTTAAGTAGCATCACTTCCCCTACTCCCCCATTCAATTATGTGCTTAGTGCAGCAGCACTTAAATCTTCCTTAATTCCCCAAATAATTTTTATTAGCTGCTACATATGTGAAGCAACAACAACAACAACAAAATCGTGCTACTCTTTTCCTGAAATCTATTTGTTATTATTTATAAACACCCTTATCTGTTGCTGCAACACAACCCTGAGACATATGTAGGCAGATACAACACCAAATGTTGAAGATTCTCAAATTATCAGAGCAATCTTTGCATTTGTATACTTCTATCTACTTCGGCAAACCGACCCTCAATCCTCATTTGACTCATCTGGTTACCCGCCTTGCATTAGATCCGGACTGCTATCTATAACGCAATGCTAATATCTTTACACTGCGGAGGTTTGGTATTTCATTGAATATTCCCTTGAAACCACACCTAAGGGGTCATCAAAGAAAGCCAAGCCTCACTTTCCTATGTATTTACCAACTGGAGCATGTATTCAAATGAGCCTGGTTCATAGGCACCCAGGCTTAGTTAATCAGCCGTGCAGTTTCCCCAACCTATCATTCCTATTGATATTTCAGAGATTCAGCTGCACATCTCCCGAGCTTCTCTGCATATCACCCCAATGATTTACCTGCATCCGATGTAAACGAAAGCAAGCAAACAAAAACGCCAGTGCTTGGGGTGGAATTTGCTTCTTTGCTTTTCGCTCGGCGCACTGCATCGAAAAGAAAGAAAATTTATTGAATCAAATTTAATGACATAATAAATTCTCCCCCTACAGACAACGTGGAGGCTTAATTCACTCCCGCACTTTAAGCCTTTGCCTTCAGCATCGGATGGGTCATTAGTCTGTAATCCAGCAGCTAGCCTATTTGGAATCTAAACTAAATCAGCAAGTACCATATCAGTAGTTTCTGAAATATGACTGACAGGTCAAGTGTCCTCAAAAAGACTGCCTGGGGCAGTTGAGACTCAGCTAGGGGAACGGCTAGAACAGAAACAGCGATGAATCTGCGAGCACAAACTCACGAAAGACTTCATTCATTCTAACTCACTAAACAGCAGTTCTTTAAGTGATTTGACTTCTATTTTTACTGGTTTTTCCCCAGTAGGTCATGCAACAAAATTGCCTTGCATGTGCCAATAGGCTTAACATACAGATCAGTGGTTTGTAGGTTTTGATTGAGTGGTGGGGCACACACACACGCACACACACACATTCCATCCTATCCCATTCCTGCCAAGTTTTCTCTGCCAACAGTCTTGACAAAGGTTTTATCATTGAAACTCATAGGTATTATCAGAGCACTTCAAAAAATGCAACTTGCATAGAATTGTAGAGGTGGAAGAGACCATGAGGGTCATCTAGTCCAACCCTCTGCAATGCAGGAATCTTTTGCCCAACTTGGGGCTCAAGGCCATGACACTGAGATTACGAGTCTCCTGCTCTACCCACTGGGCTATCCTGGCACCACCAAGAGCTGCTAAAAGTTCTGCTTCCCTGGTTGTTGTTTTTTACAGTCAAAGCATTATGGATTTGTATTATTTTAATTTATGACATTTTTTCATACGCTTTCTCCTCAGGGTGGCACATATGATGCTTTCCACCGTTTTGTCCCCACAACAACCCTGTGAGGCAAGTTAAACTGGGTTTCTCTGGTTTTAAATGAACACTCCCTGGCTTTAATCAAGCATTTCGTAACAGCGGCTCTATGAATTCTTGTTTGTTTGTTTGTTGACAGATTCCATCAGCTTAAAGAGAGCTTGAGGAGGCCCCACATGCAAGCAGACACAAATCTGTGTGCAGAAACCGCCTCATTCCTATCGAGGGATGGCAGTTAATTCTGCGCTAAGTGGAAACAAAAGCGGGAACTTGTGCAGATTTGCATGCACGCTTGCTGCCAGGAATAGGAATCAGGCAAGCAAATCTGATTCATATTCGTTATTCAGGGGGAGTGGTGTTAGTCTGCAAATGAGCCATCATTAATTATACCCACCCCTTTCCTGACATTTAGTATGAATTGAAATGAATCTGCTTTGTAGTGAATGGAGCGGAATTGCGGAATTAACGATGTCACAGATTACTTTAAATTCAGCCAACAGACAGCAAGACAAACACTGTTTTTGATGGAAGTTGAACTGCAGCAGAACAGAAACAGCACTGGTTCTGATGAATACAGGTTGGAATGAAAATGGCTGCCTTCTTGCATCCCTATTCCTACCTACAGATTAGGGAATCTCCAGATAGCCCTATCAGGCAGGAATGGAATTGTTCTAAGGCACAGAACCATAATACAGTGGTAGAGTACATGCTTTGCAGGGATCCACTGTCAGTCAAAGTAGATACACCTGGGCTCAACAGACCATGGGTTGACTCTTCATAAGGCTAACAGTGTGCTCCTATACTTGTCAAAGGTGACTCCTACCGGGTGGCATACAATTGTGCCTGCCTTCAAACACAACAGTCTTCCACTCATGCAGCAGGGCTTCCCCTTCCACTCCTTCCCCATCCACACACCCCCAAAAAAATCTACTCTGGGGAACTGGGGAGCCTGCTAGAGCACTGGGGTGGGGGATAGGCAGTGGCGGAGGAAGTCGCTTAGGCAGTGCGCCCAGGGGCGAGGCAAACCGCCCATAGGGGCAGGGAAGGGGGGAGGCAGCAGGTGGACCGTTTGTACAGGCAGAGCCTATGCACACCCAAGCCACCACATCTCTCCCAGGAGAGACACATGGCTCAGGCGTGCTGCAGCCCCTGCCCAGCATTTTGTCACCCTCCTCAGCAGTGACACCCAGGTCCGTCCGTACCCACCGCACCCCCCTTCCTCCACCCCTGGGGATGGGGAAGCCCAGACTGCAGGGGGAGCAGAAGAACCAGAATTGTCCAAGTAGAAGCCCATTCAGGCAAAGTTAAGTATCAACTGCTGCGTTCAATGGGGTTCCCATTGCAGGTGTACGTGTGCATAGGATTACAACCTAAGTCTGCTATTCCTTCAATGCTGATTGGCGGGGGACGCCGGATCCTGATGGACCACACAAATTAGGTACCGTGTGCTATGCAGTCTGTATGTCTGCCTTCCTGCTGCTGAGAGCGAAGGAGACACACACACGCATACCAATGCTTATCTGGAATTATGGGAAGGAAATGCACAATTATTGTGCAACCACACCCACCCAAATTGTGTGGAAAGACTAAAAACAAACAAGAGGACTCTTGCTTGAAAAAAAAGTGAAGGAAGCAGACTTTTGTTTGAGAGGTATTTTCTAAAGTGTGACTTGGCCGACCCTTTTCAAGAGTTATTTTGAATGTTAAAGGCAGCATATAAAAATCCAACATTTTTATTTTTTCATTTGGCCTACTTACCTACAACAGCTTTCTTTGCCATTCTTTTAACATGGGTATTTTTGCAACAGGAGCAGACTGCCTAAAAACCAAAAGGCAGATTCATCTAAATCCAAAAGAAAATATATATCAAGTCACAATCCTTGATGTAATACTCATGTTATTCTCTCTTTACTTAATAAAGATGGAGTGATTTTAAAATCCAGCAGATGTTTCAGGAACTTGGCTCTTCAAATGTGTTTGCTTTCTATAATCAGGCAGCCAACTCAGGTGTTCACTTTCCAAGCATATTGTTATGTTTTCCCTTTTTAAAAGGAAGGGGGGAATCCTACCCATAAGAGAGAGGTACTGATTGATGCAAACTGGTGCTGTTTAACCATATGGCTTGCTAAGTTTATGTAATGATACAGCAACATTCTCACCCAGGCCCATCTATGCATACAAACACACACAGAGCTAATTCAAGGTAGCCAGGGAAAATAAATGATTTTCATTTATTTTTAAAACTTTTGTTGAACTATCAAAGATGCCCCGTCATTGCAGATCTATTCTATTTTATCTATCTCTGTGTGTCTAGATACTTCTTTGTCCCTCATGAAGTGAGCCTGAAATCACTAACTTGAGATTTGCATTGTAAACGGTATATACAAAAGAGACTTTTATTTTATTTTATTAGGAGGGGAAACTTTGGGGTTGATCTACCATATCAAAGCATATATTTTTGTCTCTTTTCCCAGCTACTTCAGTGATTGTATTGAAGTGAACTAAGGGGGTTAGCTTGAAAGTGGCAAGAAATCCAGTATACCCACATGCACACACAAAATCCCATTTATTTCATTTGAACTTCTCTTTATATGACTTTATCCCTTTTTATGAAACATACCTTTCTATCTTTCTGTTATGTTATACTCTGCAGTCTTGATCCCAGCAAGGGGAAAACTGAATGGTCTATAATTCAATCCTGTAGCTTTCACTTAGTGTACAAGTTCGAGTGTGTGTGTGTGAGAGAGAGAGAGAGAGAGAGAATCCAAATGATGATGATAGGAATCATTGTCATTAGATACCACTAGATACAAGCATCATCATTATATACTTTCCTGTACCATACGTTATGATTTGCTCTAGTGACCTAGGATAGTGTTAAGGCACATCTAAATGGCAGTTCCTAGCCATCTCAAGTGCAATACCATTAATGGAAAGTTTCCCATGTCTGCTATGTAATTGTTAGAATGTTGGACTAGGACAGGGAGGTTCTGGGTTCAAATCTCAACTCTGCCACAAACCTCACTAGGGAACTATGTATTCTGCCTTAAGCTCCTTGGAGGAAAGATTGGATCTAAAACTAATCAAGAAAGAAAGAAAATGGTGGAGTGTAGCAGAAATGGGAAACTGCCCTCCTTGTGCCTTGTTGAAGCTGAATGTGTTAAATCTCAATGTTCTGTGAACATCTGTTCTATGGCAACTGATCCTAATGAACTGGGAATTATGCAGTGCACTGCTTTTCTTTTGGGTAGGGCATGTATGAGTGTGTGTGTCTCCCCACCTGCACTATACACTAGGCATGAGAGTTGTTAGGATAGGCTTATTCTCCTCACAGTGACGGTTCCCATAGGGGTTTAACAGCTCACACCTCTTCCCAGGGAATTCTGGGAATGGTAGCTCTGTGAAGGGAACAGGGATCTCCTAACAGCTCTTAACACCTTTAATAAATGGCAGTTCCTAGGATTTCCTGGGGAAAGCCATGACCGTTTAAAGTGGTATCATAGTGCTTTAAATTGAATTGAAAGCACTGTCCATATTTTTGGACTCTCCTTGAGGGGAGGTGGCCACAGGAGCCAACTCTTCAAAATTTGCCACACTGCCACCAAGGGGTTTATGAACCGAAACACTGTTGCAGAAGCTTTTCCTGATTTTTCAGCCTTCCATATTCCTGTTTCCCCCTTTCCCCATCAACAAAAGAGAAGAAGGAAGGAAAAGAAGGTGCAGCAGCAGCTATAGTCCATTCTCAGTGTTGACATATCACCCTGCTTGTCTTGCTCTCCCTTCATAGGAGCATGGGAAGCTGCTTTATGCAGTCAGGCCACCGGCCTATCATTGCACTCATTTGCATTTAAGAAATGTCATTTGTAAAGCCCTGGGGTGTATCCGGGGTGTGTGATGGAAAGGAAGGATGTGCTTGTTGGTTTTGAAGTGGGGGGGGGATATTACCTCATGGCCAGTTTCCCTCCCCCTCGACTTTCTGTTCTGCCCCATTGAAGGACAACTTGGCCCGAGGAACTTTAGCATTTGTGAGTATTTCAGAAAGAAGCACCAAAGCCTTATCAAATCTCAACTGGGTCAGACTGATCCCAGTGATAAAAAAAAAAAAAAATATTGCTCATTTCTAACACTGTCTGAAATAATCCCGGATTTCGTTTAATCTCTCTTCTGCTGCTAAAAATAACAGGCAGCAGTAAATTCTTAGTTGGGGCATATTGCAAAACGAGTGTTTAATCTCCCACGGTGGGGGAAGGGTATCCTAACATTTAGTCGACTAGCTCAGCTTTGAAGTTGGATTCCCACGGCTTTCTTTAATACTACGCTACATACATGTGCTCTGAATATGCTGCATTTACACCATCATCATCATAATAATAATAATAATAATAATAATAATAATAATAATAATAAATTAACTTTTAGTTTCTTAATTCTGTTGCCTCCTGGCTTGTAAAGTCATGTGTCAGAGGTAGGGTTGCCAGATTAATCCTCTTATTAAGATCCATCCCTAAGTTGCCATGTACCTAGGCTGGCCTGAAATGAATGCATTTTCACTGTGCTGCAGGAAGGAGTTCAGCTGCCTTTTCATGTTGTCTGTTTCTTGTTTGTCTCTGTAGCTCAGTGGCCTGCTTTGCACACAGAAAATCCTAAGTTCAGTCCCCCGCTTCTCCAGGTAGACTGAGAAAGACTCTTGCCTGAAATCGTGCAGAATCACTGTCTGTCAGGGAAGATGGACCGGTGATCTGTCTTGGTATAACATCACCTTCAGAGCTAAACAGTGAGCAGATGCAAACCTTCCTATACTGACATGGCTCAAACTCTGTCACTTTTGAACATCTCTTTTTATTTTGTAAACCACCCTGAGATCTTGTGACGAAGGGCAATATATAAAATTATTATTATTATTATTATTATTATTATTATTATTATTATTATTATTATTATTATTATTTCCAGCTCAGTTTAAACACAAAAAGCAGCTCCCACACCCCAACCTAAAGTACAAAAAAATAAAAATACCAAGACGGCAACATTCATTGCCTTTGAAATTTTTGATCTGGCACTAAAAATAACAGGCACAGTAAAATCTTTGACGATGACACACATGTTACAAGAACTGGTGATAAAAATGACAATCCCCTACCTCAGCACCAAAGAAAGAACAAGGAAGGAAACAACCTATTCCACAAAATGCTTACTTAGTCAAATACATAGGGGTTTTTTTTCTGATGGGATCTCGTGGCACCCTTGCCTGCAGAATGCAACATTCCTTCCTCATTTTTGGGGGTGTCTCACTGCTTACAGACTTGCATTTTAAGATCATGGTACAAATAGCAAAGAAAAACTTTCTTCCTTTTTTTCTCTAGCTAATGAGTGCTTTAGCTCAGCCATATTTTCTCGCAGGTCAGCTGTAGCTTCTGTCCTTGCTGAGGCCGGATTCTGCAATTTGTTATCCTTTCCTCCCCCTCCCTCTCGTTCTCTTGCTAGTTTGGTCATATTTTCTAAAACTACACCGTTTCTCAGACATAAGTGCTCTGTACTTAATCTCTTGTCCTCAAAGGGCATTTCATAATCTCCTGTTGTCTACCGCCATATTTTTATTGGAGTCAGGGAATCAAAATGCCTCTGATAATAGAGACTCCTATTACATCATCAAAACTTGTATAAATTCAGGAACCTTGAGAAGAAGAAGAAGAAGAAGAAGAAGAAGAAGAAGAGGAGGAGGAGGAGGAGGAGGAGGAGGAGGAGTTTGGATTTGATATCCCGCTTTATCACTACCCGAAGGAGTCTCAAAGCGGCTAACATTCTCCTTTCCCTTTCTCCCCCACAACAAACACTCTGTTGAGAGCCATGTCTCCTAAAACAAGCCGGTGGGACTGTCATTGGGTGTCCCTTTGTTATACAACAGTAAAATCTCTGATGGGCAAAATGTACTTACACAGAACAAATGCCTCTGTTTTGTTTCCTTTCACTTACAATGATCACATAAATAAATAGCATCTGCCCGACTGAAAGGCTTTTGGGGTTGTTGCTGGGGTTTTTTGTACCACGTTCCACACACAACAACTGTGCTCAACATGGCCTGCAACAAAGAGGGCAGCAATGCATCTCCAAATCAACTATCTCAGGAACAATTTCATAATAACCAGAATAATAAAACAGCAACATAATAGCAAATACAGTGGTACCTCGGGTTACATACGCTTCAGGTTACAGACTCCGCTAACCCAGAAATATTACCTTGGGTTAAGAACTTTGCTTCAGGATAAGAACAGAAATTGTGTGGTGGCGGCGCAGTGGCAGGGGGAGGCCCCATTAGCTAAAGTGGTGCTTCAGGTTAAGAACAGTTTCAGGTTAAGAACAAACCTCCGGAACGAATTAAGTACTTAACCCGAGGTACCGCTATATACCAAAAGGGGGAGGGGAAGCAGCATATCAATGCAACAACATAACATTAACAGAATTACACCTCCTGGAAATAACAAGGGAGGTTGAACAGTTTCACCTTGGCTCTAGAGATACCCCTTCGAAGATGTTGCTCTCAGTCCTTCTCCTGCAAGAAGGCGGGAGCTGAAAACCTTCCTGTGGTGGTTCTCACATGTCAGGAGACTTTCTTGCAGGGTTGGTGACTGCTGACTTGGATAGGATTCCCATACCTTCCAGTGGGCTGAAGGTGCAACTTCTCCTCTGGCACCAAGACTACAAAAAAAGAGCAACCCTTAACCCTATTAAATCTCTCTGGGCCATTTAGTAGCTGTGAAAGACTACTTTTAGGACTGATCTTGAAAGCTCAATTGGAAAAAAACACTGATTTATCGATTGCTGGGCACTGTTGTGACAATGGTCCATACGCCTCTAAAGCTGGCATATCGTGAGGCTGGTCTGACAAGAGTAAGATGATGAGAACTGCCTAGTGAGCAAGGAAGCAAGAAGCCCCAAGGAGCCATACAGTCTGCAGCTGCTTAATTCCCACCAGAATAACTTGATGATGTAACTGCCCCACTACCTTTAACTGCAAGAGACATAAGCCTGCAAGGTGCTGCCCAGAAACAGCCTGCTTCAGCTGCCACTAGGTAACACTGTGGGGTCCTGTCCACTTCTACTTAGCAGAACCTGCCTCTTTACTACAAGCCACCTGGGGCAGGCAGACACCCCTAGAAGTCTCAGACTGTGAAGGCTCAGGCTCTTGGAAGGCCATGAATGTATTTAAAGACAATAATTTATATACCACTTAATACCACAGTTTCTAAGCAGTGAGCAATAGGGAATTCAGGAGGGATGTTGAAGGATGCAGGATGCACACCTGCATGCTGCAGGAACAGGCAAGACAAGGTTAATTTGCTCTTTCTAAACAGCCTCGGTCCTGTATACCTGAAGGAGCGTCTCCACCCCATCGTTCAGCCCGAACACTGAGATCCAGTGCCGAGGGCCTTCTGGCGGTTCCCTCATTGTGAGAAGTGAGGTTACAGGGAACCAGACAGAGGGCCTTCAAGGTAGTGGCACCCACCCTGTAGAACACCCTCCCTTCAGATGTGAAGGAAATAAGCAGCTATCCTATCTTTAAAAGACATCTGAAGGCAGCCCTGTTCAGGGAAGTTTTGAATATTTAATGCTGTATTGTTTTTAACACTTGATTGGGAGCCGCCCAGAGTGGCTGGGGAGACTCAGCCAGATGGGTGGGGTATAAATAATAAATTATTATTATTATTCTTTCTTTCTTTCTTTCTTTCTTTCTTTCTTTCTTTCTTTCTTTCTGCAATGCAGATTCCATAGACAAACCATGCAATGCATATGAACCCCAGAACATGTCTTGTTCATAGCAAACATCCACACTGCAGCACAAAATCTGCCTTGCGACTGAATTGACAAAGCTTACTATCTATGTTTCTCCTGAGAGAAACATAGATAGTAATCCCTCAGGGGATAGCATACTCCTTCACCTCCACCAAATTTCCCTTTCTGCCCCCACCACCCGGGCCTACGCTTCACAGAGCTTTCCTGTAAACACAATGTCTAGGTACTTCCTCTTCCCCCAAACATCCTCAGTGAGTGAGAGAGGCTGACAAACACCATGACAGTGCAGTAGTGCCAAGAGCCTGGGTGAAAGTTGGCCTGTAGGTACTTCTGGCACGGTATATCTGTATCTCTTGTCTCTAGTGGCAACCATTTCTCCTCAGAGGGAGAAAAACAGGGCAGAACTAGACTTTATGAGAGTTGGGGGACAGCTGAACTCACCTCTCCGCCCTCCACCACCACTTTCTCGTGACATCCAGTTAAACACAACTAGTGGCATGACAACATTGTGCTGCTGCGTTGCCTAGCTCCCAGTGCCAACAGTCAGCAACGGGAGGAGTGTCACTCACTGTGTGATGATTTCGACACCTCCATTGGCTGCCAGCTTGTTTCCTGGCCCAAGTCAAGATAACAGTGCTAAGCAGTTTGGGTCCAGGAACCTCGAGGGACTGCTTTGCCTACACTCCAGGCTACATCTGAGTCTTTCCTATCTGTTCCCCCATCTACAGAAGCAAGGCACTTCCTCACAGTTTCAGTGCCACAGTAATAGAATTTCCTCTCAGAGGAGGCTCATCCAGAAGACTCCCTGCCTATCTCTCAACAGGCAGAGAAAGCCTGGCTCTTGAAGAAAGCCCTTTGTGTTATTCTACTACAGCACTGCAGTTTTAAAGTATTTTTTTCTGCTACTTTTGTGTGTTTTATGTGGCTTTATTATCGCATAAGGTTTTATTCTCTTCTGAGTTTGTTTGTAAGTCCCCTTAGGGGTATGGGTGGGGAAGAAGAAGAGGAAGAAGAAGAGTTTGGATTAGATATCCCGGTTTATCACTACCCGAAGGAGTCTCAAAGTGGCTAACATTCTCCTTTCCCTTCCTCCCCCACAACAAACACTCTGTGAGGTGAGTGGGGCTGAGAGACTTCAGAGAACTGTGACTGGCCCAAGGTCACCCAGCAGCTGCATGTGGAGGACCGGGGAAGCAAACCTGGTTCCACAGATTACAAGTCTATCGCTCTTAACCACTGCACCACACTTTGGCCCTCCAGGTGTTACTGAATTACAGCTCCAAGCACCCTTGACTATGGACCTTGCTGGCTGGGGCTGTTGGGAGTTGTAGTTCAGCAACATCTGGTGCACCACAGCTTCACTCTCTGCCCTAGGGGAACTTTGGGGGGCTAAATGTTCAAGTATGACATGCAGCTCATAGATATGTAAATAACAACAGCTCCTTGTTTCTCATAATGTATTGTTCTTTGCTTATAAGCAGTAACATATGAGAGCCAGTGTGGTGTAGCAATTAAGAGCCAGAGATCAGGGTTCAAATCTCCCATGAAGCTTGCTGGGTGAGATTGGACAAGTCACTGAGTCTCGGCTTAACCTCCCTCCAGGGTTGTTGTGGAGACTGAATGAGAACAGGGAGAGCTATATATGGACTAAAATGACGTGTGTCTAGCTGGCCATCTCATCATCTGATTAGAAAGGATCATCAGGTGAGGAAAGGCCAATTTCCAAAATCCAGCTCTCCTGGGAAGCAGGGAAGGCTTGATTTTTTTAAAAAGGTGTGGCAGGCCAGAGATTCCCTATGGCTGTCTCAGTAAAAGGGCTGTGGTCAGTGTTGACTTGGGTACCAAGCACTTTTCAATAACCTCCTATACAAAATTAAAATACCACTCGAATATGTATTTGCATTCTACGGTCATTTCTAAAAGGCCTTTGGCTCCTTTTTTGCATATATTACTAATTTTAATATGTTTAGGGGCTTTTTTTAGGATTATGCCTGTTAACTGCCTTAAGTCTCTTTATAAAAATAGGTGGGAGAGAACTTTTTAAAAAATCAATAAAATAAACCAAGGACTTCCTGACTCACAGCTCATATGCTTAATTATTACTTGATCCCAGATTTCTGCTGCTGGTATTAATAATATTTTTTTTAAAAAAAAGCCACACAGCACATTGTTGTAAACAGAGCAAAGCATTAGCCTCTTAGAGAATCCACACTGCGCAGGCTGGATCCTGCCCCTTCCCTCACTCTGTACAAATGCACTTGAGTGCTTTGATTTTCTACTTCTGTCCTCAACACATATTCAAGTGCTGGCTTCCTAAACCATCACAGACACTGGATGGTTTTGAAAACATCTTTGGCAGTTACATTGTGTGGTTTGCCATCGCTTCTGGATCAGTGACCATGACTTCTGTTTTCTCTCCTGCCAGCAAACCCACTACCCATCTAAACCCACCACTCCATCTCTCACTGCACCTTGCAGTCAAGCCCTCAAACCGCCTAGTTTTTCATGTGGTCAGCGTTGCGTCTTCCTTATGCTTCTGAGGCTTTCGTTCCTTTCCATGCGCTGCACTAGGGCATGTTGCCTCTCAAGGCATGGCGCATTAAGCTGGCTGTAAACGAGTAGGATAACTGTTTCTGAAAGCTTTTTCAAAACCTGAACCCTGGATAACTTTCCACCAATGAAGCCATGTGTGCCCCACCCACAGTACGCAGGCACACACTTACTCATTTTGTATATTTTAGAACATCTAGACTGACTTTCTGTCATACAGCACTCAAGGCAGATTCCAAGTGGAAATTATACATAAACTCACAATCAGCCAGCTGAGAAATATTTAAGGTCTCTTGTCATATTGCTCTTAACCAGTGCTTTTTTGGGGGGGGTGATGGGACACAGGGGGACGCAGACCCCTAAACATTTTGTGAATCTTTGTACTTTTGTCCATTTACTGTATTTATTTTTTCCAATCTGAACTATAAAATTTTGATTTTCTTGAGTCAAAATGAGAGTACTTCTAAACATTTTTTAGAAAAAAAGAACTGCTCTTAACACAGAAAACCTTACCTCCTTAAGCTCCGAATTGAGAATTGTTTCTCTCTTTTTTTGAATCAGGAAAGAACTGCGGCAATTCTCATTTAAGGAAATCAATGTTAAAGAAAAATAAACTTAAAATATTTGCAGCATGTGACATTATCTTGTCCTTTGGGATAGATCCAGCCAGCTGCCTTTTTTCCTGCCATGAGATATATTTTATTCTGCACCAATTTTTTGTCCATTCAGTTTTGGTGTTGAGAAAAAGTAGACCTTTCAGATTGTTATTTTTTTTGGGGGGGGGGGGTAATTATTAAGAACGCTTGCTTTTTCTAGGTTGTTCATAGCTTCTCTCTCTATCTGCCCCACACTCCTGCTCCAGCACAATTCCCTGTCTTTTTCTTCAACAAATTCATCCCAGCAAATCAAGATTCATACAGTGAATGTGATGCCTTGGAACACTATGTAGCTTGTCAGATGTGGAGGATCTGCTGACGTCACTGAGGACAGTTGCTATCAGGAATAGTTCATCAGCTGTCCTTGCCTCCTATCTTAATGCAAGCTCTGTTAAGACTAGAGCTGGAGGTTAATTTAGATTTGGTTCACATTTAAAGGCAAACTTGCAGAATTTACACTTACTGGAAGACAATGCACACGGAAACAGAATTGTCCTTTGAAATTCTCCGAATTTTGTAATGTGGTTTTCCAGCCAGATAATGTATACATATGCATATACTAGTGCAAAGTGTGTGCTTGTATAAATTCATATACAGCTGAAGGCAATATACAAAACTGCATTATATATGGAGAAATTCCTCGCAAAAAAAGGTAATTGGGCAAAAGTGTGTACAAAAATTCGGAGAAATATGCACTCAAACAAATTTTCAGGAGCGCGTTAAAAAAAAAAAGACTGGGAAAATGGAAAACGGAGCAAAACCAAAATTGACGCATTCCTATGTGAGACCACTTGGACTTTGCTGCCCCCTTTGGCTCTAGCCTCCAAGTAGTCACAGTAAAAGAAAACAGGAAGAAGCTGCTTCAAGATTGGTCCAGAGCCCATACAGTATTCAAATCTCTTGGGGTGTACCTTGATTGAATCTGTTTGCTCCTGCTTCTAATACCTTTGCCCCGCTCTATCTTGATTCTCGAAAATCCAGTCTGCTTAGTTTACTTGCATGCCTTTAGCTTTACCCGACAGAGCAATTTTCCAGCTTGCCCCTGAACCCGTTCACAAACACACATGCACACCTGCCCAGGTGCAAGCAATCTTGCACTTAGGTGATGTCTTGTGACTGACAGTTTCCGAAGCTTTAAATTTCTTGCTCATTTATTTGTATTCATTTGGAGCACTACCAAATGACATGACTCAAAAATCATCCAGTCATCTTAGGATGGGAGACGGTCAGCAATTTTATCTTAGTACTACATTCAGGTACCTTGTGGTGTAGCCACTCTGTCAACCATTTTATTTATTTCCTCGCTAAAGTTCAACATTTAATTTCTAACACAGGTTACTTATAGCAATAAAACGTACAACATTTAAAATGACAAGTTGAAAGATACAAATTTTTTAAAGCCATGAATTAGTAGACATATATGTCAGTGACTTTGAAAGTGCCAACTTTTTCATATTTATAGATATATTATTGAAATGTTAAAAAATGAACTGAAGAAAGAGAAGGGAACTAAGAACTACATATAATGAATCAAAGATACTTAACAAGACATGTTCAGACACCTTAGTGCACATCTCTTTTATTGCATTACATTAATCAAATTCTGCGGAAGACATCCATCTCAGAAAAGTGTCACCAGGATATGCTAGGAAAAAAACATTTTTTGGAGGTTGGGGGAGACTGGCCTATCAGCTACATTGTCTTAAATGATTGTCAGCACCACATTACCCAGAAATTAAGACGAAGTACGTCAAGTGCCTCAGAAGACTACCCTGAAGCTAACATTATGTAGGAAAACATAATTTAATTGGAGCAAGATAATGTGGCCTCGGTTATTTTACTCACAGAGAAAGTATGGTTTGGGGTGTTTCCTTCTCACTCCCCCTTGGTATATGGCGTTAGTGAGAAATGTGCATAGCTCAATCCATAGAGCTACTTTCAATAATAATTTTTTTTTTTATTAACCGACCAATCACATCAAATCAAACCAAATTACATAAATTCCAAATTACACAGCCGAATTTTAAATTTTTGTTGGGGGTACCTGTATTTCAAGTTCTGAAGGGGATCCAATCAACTTCTTGCTTCTTACTGCTGTTTTAATGTCCACAAATCTAACCTTATGATGTTCACAGTACTATCCAGTCCTTTCTTATTGTTTTTCCACATCTCTTGTTGTTATTTTCATATATTTTTCCTTTCTCTTTGTGACCTCTGATAGTCTCCACAAGCTGGTTAGAACAGTTTGTAATCCTGCGTGGATATTTTTTTTTTATCCAGTAGCCATATCCAGACGTTTTCCATATAACATCACTTCCATACATCAAAACAGTCTTAAAGTCATTAATCTTCACCAATCTGCCTCCTTTCTCAAAACCTCTGAGGAGATTCACCAGGAATGCAGTCTGAAAACAAGTCCGTTCCTCCTCCTAGCTATAAATCCTTTGGCAAGATGGCGACTCCGAATTAATTGCTGCGCCATTCCAAAAGCTCTTATTGCTTCTCTATCTCCATAAAGCATATTTTTGGTTAAAGTTTATCTCCACACAGACCTTAATCATCCTGCTTGGGTCAGTTCAACCGGCGATTCTAATGAGGAGGGGTTCTTGTAAATCACATAGAAGGAAAGTAAAAAAGCCCCCCCCCCCATTTAGTCCCATTGTCAACATACCCAGCCTTTGGTGTATCTTCATCATAAAATATTCCTGTTTCTCCAACACGTCGTCTTCTTTCGCAGAGGTCACTTAAATTAGCAGACTTCACTCCCCTTCTTCACTTGAAATATGTGCATTTGCTTCTTTTGTAATTAATTATTCCAAATTGCTGCAGCTAGTGCGCGATCAGAGACAGCGTCCAGGAGAGCCGAGGTCCACACGGGGTCATTCTGCCTAGGGCCCTCACCCCCTTCTTTCGAATTAGGGGGTGATTTATGGGCACAGCAGGCAAGGGCAGTGTTCCCCATTTCCTTGGGGCAACAAGGGAGGCTGCCTACTCCCATAACAGCCTCTTAATTACCCCGTGTGGATCGGAGAGATGGTATTGTCGGCCATCTTCCAATGTGCCCCTAGTGGCTCCCCCCCATAGAGCTACTTTCAAAAGTAATCCTTCTCACACAGGGCTCGTGTGAAGGGTCAGCAGGGCTGGTCATCTGCCAAAGGCCGAAACCCCAACAGAGAGCCCAGCATCAAGAGCCCCCTGGACCTGTTGCAATGAACAGTAGACTCACTAAGGGATGGTTCCCATGGAGTATGTATTGACAGTCCTCCAACAGCTAGAAGGAACGTGGATCTCACATGGCAAAAAATAATAATTCAGTTTTAATTCTCACCCATTTGTAGATTTCTTACATATTTAGGTACCAGGAGTTAACATTATTTGCTTCTGTCAAGGCATGATATGGTACAATCTTATCACTATTTACTAAAGTATTCTTCTTTGGAGAGGTAGCACTTCAACTTGGGAAAATAATGAGAAAGTATTGAACTACATGAGGGAGTCCAAGGTACTCCATACTGTCTGGACATAAGACATTGTCTGCACATAAAGAACCATGTAGGTATTTTAAAAAAGCAGTGCAGAGGCACAGCTGAAAGTCATGATATATCACTTTGGAGATGCAAAGACACTTGGAGGTTCTCTAATCACATGCACTACAATTGTAAGGATTTTTGCAAAGTTACATAAAGTTCTTAAGCATTAGGGGAAAGTGCTATGCGAACGTTACGTAGTCAAAAAAGTTCACGCTTATTTGGAATATTTCTCACAGTAGTCCTGTAAATTAAGCCGTTATGGTGGACTCTGTACTATAGATGAGGGAATGAAGTTGAAAGGCACTTGCATTCCACTGAGTTAATGGATGGGGTCAATTTTCAACAAGACTATTGCCACACTTCCTCTTAACATAGAGACATAGCACTGTTAATGACAGGCAGGGGAAGGTGACAGTATGGAGTGGAGAACGTTCTTCAAGCTAAGAGTCACATTCTCTTCTGAGAAACCTTCAAGGACCACAACATGCCAATGTTGCATTGGACCAGACCAGAGGCAAAAGTAGTTGGAGCATTGGGTATATGTCTGAACCACTGACTCGTTTCTACACACAGTTCACTCTATGCTCCACCCACACAAGCTGGAAGCATCATCAGAGTTCAGAGACACATTCCTATGAGGCAAAACTATTCAAGAAGGGTGGAAAGCAGAAGTAATGAAGGGCGTATCTTGGGAAGGGGAGTGGTGGAAGGAAAATCCCAAGGACCAGGTAGAGTCTGAGGTTTCCCACCCCTGAAGTAGAGGCTCATAATCAACTTCATCACACACACTTCTGAGATTGTATCCATACTGGCAACTTCCAGAAATGTAGTATAATAGCACACACCTTCTCAGAATTGGAAGAAACCAAGGAGACTCAAATTCTGTATATGAAATAATGTCTGTGTGATAATGCAAGCTTCCTTGGAGGCTCCTTTTCTTGTTATTTGTTCCATCTCATGTCAGCCTGGATATCCTGGCATGCCTTCGGACCACCTTTGCTACCACAGCGATGCTGGAGAATGATTAAGGGAAGATTTGATTAACAACCATTATTTTTACATGATTCTACACATCGTTCCCCCTTCCCTTTCTGTTGTTTCATGTGTGATAATGTGAGCTTCCTCAGAGGTATGTTTTCATCTAATCAGAACTCCCCACACATCAAGGGAACGTATCCCATGTGGTCTAACAACCAAAAAGGGGAGAGAATGAAGTGCTTCATTAAAAACCGTGGAATTAACCTGCTGCATGTTAAATCTTGGGTTGCAACAAAAGTCCCGGAAAAGGTGAAAATTAAAAGATGCCACCTAAAGAGCTCTGCAAAATCAGAAATAATTTAATTCTTTACCGAGAGCTCTCTAAAACAAGCCAAGACTAAGTGAGAAGAGCAGGATAACATTCCAAAATTATCAGACAAAAAGAAAAGAAGATGTATGGCTGAACTTCATTCATAAATGGTATATCCTTCCTGTCATTCACACCTTCAAGTGCACAAAGTGAACAACTGCAGTGACTAGGTCCAATGCATCAGCTTTTTGATACACATCTGTTTTAAAAGAGGTCACATGGAAGAGGGTTTGGCAGGGATGGGTACAGTGGTACCTCGGGTTAAGTACTTAATTCATTCCGGAGGTCCGTTATTAACCTGAAACTGTTCTTAACTTGAAGCACCACTTTAGCTAATGGGGCCTCCTGCTGCTGCCGTGCCGCCGGAGCACAATTTCTGTTCTCATCCTGAAGCAAAGTTCTTAAACTGAAGCACTTTTTCTGGGCTAGAGGAGTCTGTAACCTGAAGCGTATGTAACCTGAAGTGTATGTAACCTGAGGTACCACTGTATATCGAAACCACAAACATTCGCCACTTCAAAAAAGAATCCAGAGAACTGTACTTTGGCAAGGGTGCAGAGAATTACAACACTCTTCTGCCTTCAATTTTCTCTTCCTCTGCATCGCTATGGAACCTTTGGGCTGGTCCTCCTTTGCCAGTGGCTGGCTGATGATGATTTGGCCACATACTTGTCAGAAACCCCGTCTCCTCTCCATTCCCCACACCCCACACAGGAGAGGATGTAGCTCAGGCATAGGCAGACTTGGCCCTCCAGATGTTTTCAGACTACAACTCCCATCATCCCCAGCTAACAGGACCAGTGTTCAGGGATGATGGGAATTGTAATCCCAAAACATCTGGCGGCCCAAGTTTGCCTATGCCTGATGTAGCTGCATTGCTACAGAAACAGAGACCCCCTGTATTCCTGCCCTCCCTCTCAGCCCACCTCAACTTTAGCTCCTATGCATCATTGTTCCAGCAGGCATCCACGTTCATCGTGGTGTGTGGCCTTTTGCCTGGCGGTCTTCTCAGTTCAGATTGCTATTGTCAGACCCGCCCCCTGTTGCAAACATTCTACGCACATTCTAATAAATACGCACAAGTCAAAGGAGGAATCACGCTTGCATAAGGCACTTTGTCTCCTACCTGTACATGCTCTTAGTTACATCAGCGAAGAGCAAGAGACTGGAGGAAAAGCCTTTGTAGGCTGGTTAAGAGCATCCTAAAGTAGGAGATGAACTTTATCTGTCTGTTTTGTTGGATCAAACCTCATGGACAGAACCACCCTTTTACTAAAGGAAAACATACTTTAAAATGATATTCCTGTCAGAGTCACTGTCATCGTGAGAGGCAGAGTATATTAAGGAGGGGAAACATTTCTGCTACAAGACTACATTTCAAAAGTATTACGTGGGAAATTCCATATTCAAAAGAAGCCACATTAGTTCCTTTAACAGAGTTCTTAAAGCAGCTATTTGATTATACAGACAGTGCTATATGTATCTCTAATTAAATGAATTTACCTTAAATTGTCTGATTTCCAGTGGTTCTTAATGAAACTTGACTTTCCTCTGTCCTAATCTGCCTCCTGAGACTCAAAATGGCAGCCTTCTGTCAAATTATTACAATTTTAAAATCATATTTAGCGAATTCCCTCTGTAATTGGATGCAGTGGTTAGGACAGCTTTCGTAATTACGCTGCAGTTTTCCTTTAAGACACACATATGAAAATTCTTTCTCTTCAAGCCCTTGGCACACTTGGAGTTACTGTTCCCACTCACAGCTGTCACTACCGTGCAAACTTAATAAATTCCATCTATGCATGACTTACTTAGCTAACCTCCATCCACCAGAGATATTCACATCCTGCTCAGGCAAAAAGGGGGGGGGAGAGAAAAAAGAGAGAAAGGACAACAGTAAACCTTCAAACAATGGATCTCGCATTACAGTTTCACATAATAGGCCAACAGCTTTGTTCCTCAACTCAATAAGCATTTGCCAAGCAAAGAAGGACTTCCCTTAATAGCTGTTGAGAACTGTATTCTGTACGGTTCAATCAGTTGTAAAAATGCAAACGATCACCATTAAGAAGTATAGCTTTCAGAAGGATAAGGATAATTTAAGATCTCAGCAAGAGAGGTCGACATGAGAGATACCCAGAGTGGGGTAGCTTGGGGAAAGGATGGGGACAAATGGATTCTGTTGAGCGCTGCAGCGTTCCCTTCATACACAGGAACTTGTGTGGGATGCGCCTCCATCTACTGAAATCTATAGGCCCTAGAGTACAGTTTGTGCAGGATGCAGTGCTGCATCCATCCCTGGACATAAGTCAGGCATGTCAGCGTGTATGTGCACATGACACATGATACTCCAGTGGGGTGGCAGAGCCTTGTAGACCACAAAGTAGAAGAGTTTGGATTTGAAGAGTTTGGATTTGATATCCCGCTTTATCACTACCCTAGGGAGTCTCAAAGCGGCTAACATTCTCCTTTCCCTTCCTCCCCCACAACAATCACTCTGTGAGCTGAGTAGGGCTGAGAGACTTCAAAGAAGTGTGACTAGCCCAAGGTCACCCAGCAGCTGCATGTGGAGGAGCGGAGACGCAAACCCAGTTCCCCAGATTACGAGTCTACCGCTCTTAACCACTACACCACACTGGCTCTACACTTTTGTAGATTACAAAAGACCATGCCTGCTCCAAGCCAGCCCACTTTGTCCCTGCCTGCCCACTCATTCTCAAGTTACATTCTAAGATCACATTAGGGTCAGGTATAATAAGAATAAGAATAAGAATAAGAATAAGAATATATTTATACCCCACCCATGTGGCTGGGTTTCCCCAGCCACTCTGGGCGGCTTCCAACCGAATATTAAAAACACAATACATTAAAAACTTCCCTAAACAGGACTGCCTTCAGATGTCTTCTAAAAGTCAGGTGGTTGTTTATTTCCTTGACATCTGATGGTGGGGTGTTCCACAGAGGGGGGGCACCACCACTGAGAAGGCCCTCTGCCTGGTTCCCTGTAACCTCACTTCTTGCAGGGAGGGAACCACCAAAAGGCCCTCGGCACTGGACCTCAGTGTCTGGGCTGAACGGTGGGGGTGGAGACACTCCTTCAGGATTCCCCTCCCCCCATCATCCAAACTGAGTAAGTCCCCTCACCTACCCTACACTACTTCCATGGTGGGTGGTGGTGGTGGTTTGGCATTTGTCATGTAGGAATGGTGGACATTACTGAAATAGGAGGAGGACACCACTGTCAGCATCCACCTGAGGGCAGCAGGCTAGCTTAGGGAGCCTAGGACAGGCACCCATGACACATACAGGCCTGTCCTTCAGCACAGCATCTACTGCCTGAGGCAGCCACTTCACTTTGCTTAATGGTAGGGCTGGCTGTGGACAATTCTCTATAACCAGGACTCTAATTGTTATGGAGGTGAATCTCTACTGGATAACAGAGTGAGCTACAAAACCCCAGCTGGATTTCTTTTCTCCCCCTCATGGCAGCTGGCATATTGCTCTGAGGTCTATTCAGCCATGTGTCGAAAGTCCCTCCGTACCTAATGGTTTCCGTGAGAGCAGAGGGCAGTCATTAGCATGCTGAGCATTAGCATTCAGCATCTTGCCAGATTCAAAATAATATCCCGTATTAAACAAACACTCCTGGCTGCCAGGTAAAATGCACATCATCCTGCATCAGCCATCTTCACAAGGTTTCTGGAGGCGGAAAAACAAAGTAGACTTCACTTTGCATTAGAAAAGGAGCGCACTGAAGCCTTTGCTAAGAGCAACAGTAAAAATGCAGGATGCATCCATTTCCCTGAGAGCTTCCTGGCTGCGACTCCTGCTCCTGTGAAATTGCTGTATTCTATACTTCCTTGCCTTTACCACCCAGGAGGATAGAAAAATTGGGCTATAGTACAGGAAATGGGGAATTGCCTCCAGGGGAGAGTGTTGCAAACTGAATCCCTCTCTCAGGGTTTCTGAGCTGACTAGAGAAGGTGAAGAGGGCTTCGGAGAGATTTATTTGGGGAGGTCAGAAGGTCTCGTATGCTCAATTTGACCTCCTGAGCTGGATCCTCAACTGACAGCGTTGGAGCTGCATTGATTTACACCAGCTAAAGATCGGGCCCATTATGTTTTAATGCCTTGTCATTGCCTGCAGCCCTCCCTTGGTTCTATTTGGGTTTTTCTTCTGTGTGTAGCAGGGAAAAATGATAATGGGATAAACCCAGCACAAATTTTTGACCCCTCAAAAGGGCATAATTTTTAAAATATCACATGGATGTGGAAGGCTGGGGTGGGGGCGAGTGTTTGCTCAGCAGCTGACTTTTCCATTTGAGTACTTTTGTAGGAAGCTCCAGCATACTCAGAAAGGAGCTATAGAAAACTATTAACAATTCCAACAGCTCTACCCTTTCCTTTACCTGCCTAAGGTGTCCCTAATGAGGGTTGAAATGAGTTGAACCAACTGTCATGCAATATACACATTATACATGCACACCCATGCAACTATGGCCATTTGTTGGCGTTACTGTCATATAGTGGCACACCTCACGTTCCAAGAGAGAGATTTACATTAATAATAAGTATTTCAATATCTTAATAAAACAACTAAAAATGTCTTTGTTAACCATGTTGAAATATTCACTTTTTTAAAAAAACAATCCTTGTTTTATGTTAGGTGCATGTTTGTTGTACATCACCGTGGGAAGGGTGATTTATAAATATCCTGATTAAATAAGTAAAATAAGACTTCTTGCTGCAAGTGCATAGGTGCACTACAATAGCCGTATCTGGTCTATATATATTGCTCATAGTGACATAATCCACAAGCATCATGCTATAAAGTATGGACTTCTTTGAACAGAATTCTTTAAAAAATGCATTCTGGCTTTCCTGATGAAGAAAGAAAAAGAAATTAATTGCACAGCAAGCCGTGAATGCAATTCTTATCATGAAGGTATATTTTATAACCGATCTTTCCTTAAGTTGCCATTTGTTATTGCATATTAATAACATTAAATTCCATTATATTCTCAATTTCCATTCGGAAAATGGATGTCATAAGAGCATCTATAAATTATTCACATCTTTACTAAATGAAGGGCCATCAAAAAATTGTCAGATGCAATCTATACTGTATATGACTTGTGACACAATTGACAATGTAACTAATATTTTTAATACTCTCTAGTTACTTCTTAATTAGGGGCGCTCAAATGTTTTACAGCACGTGTTCTAAGTTTAAAATGGAGAGATGGTCTTATGAATAACTTTTGGGCCAGTTCTCTAATCGCTTATGTGGTGTGACAAGCTCAAAGGTTTGGCCCTTTGGTGGTTCGAAGCTACCCAGTTCCAAATTCATAGTTTCAAAGTTGTATCCTTGTGTCCAAGTTCCATAGAGAAAGTCTGGGTAGAATATAGCTTCAGATCTACCAGGAATGCTTTGGGTGACTCAAACTCCTCTCACTCTCTGTTGTTTAAAAACTGCAGCAACAAAAGGCTTTCCTCATCTAAATTATGCTCCTGAAAGCAAGAAAGGTGGAAAGAAAACTCAGTGCGGATTTTTGCAAGTCGGCATTGTGAGCCCAGTTCTGGTATCAAAAACAAAATGCTGGGCTGAGTGTGTACTTCAGTGCAAGCTGTTCCTTAATTGCAAGTGCACGTCCAGGACTCTGAGCCACAATATTGCACTTGGGTCAGGGTGATGGACCTTGGGTGTTCTAGTTTAAACAACAACAACAACAACAGGAAGAAAACATTCTTTGACCAGAATGAGGGTCATGTGATTTTACTGAAGGCCTAGAAACTGCTCCAGCGCAGACATCTTTCTTAGGCAACTTTTCTCACACTTCTATGAGAAGAGAAAATATGTTATATTGCACAATGTGACATTATGGGAATAGCTGTGTTTTGTCAAACACACACCAAGACTACTGTTGTGGGCTGGGCATGTATAGCAACAGGAAATGTTTACCAGAGATTCTAGGAGGGTTTTTGTTTTGTTTTGTTTTTTGTTACGGACATCTAAGCTGCAACCGGTCGCTCACAGAAAAACTAAGGGCCTGGTCTCGGACTGCTAAGAGGTTTTATCCATCTTTTCATAAAAGGAGGAGCCATCTGGGGAAAGATAAAGTACTAGCCCCTCCAACAGAGAAGAAGTTGGGCACAACTAAATGCAAGGTGGACATTTCTCCTGCCTAGAACTCTCCACAGTCTTTCATTTCTTCTTAAGCTCCACCTACATGAATATCTGTTTGATCAGGACAGTTTGCTCTGAGTTAGCTTCTTGGTTTTGGGTTCCTCATTCAGTCCTTCCCCCCTGGGCGGGGCGGGAGGAGAGCAAATGCCACGAAGGTGCACATGAACAGAAAACATCATGCCATAGCACATTCCTTCACTCTTGGCTCAAGCACTGGCTACAGATTCTGGAACCCATCAGTCACAAGTGAAACACAGACCCACCAGTTCCTGTTTGTCTGCCAGCAGTTGGTTGATCGGAAAGACAGCAAGATTGCAATAATCCTCGGGGAAAGAAGAAGAAAAAACAATGCATGGCTGGTGAACTCCATTTGTTTGAGTAGGTCGCAAGCTGGACAGGCCTGTTCTAGCTCATTCTGCCCTCAGTCTACAGCCCACTGATCAAGAAAACCCTTCTATCTTCTTCCACCGACTTGTTCCTCATATGTAGGCCTTATCTCTATTACAGGGTTAAACTGGTTTAATAGGCATTCCCTCCCTGCCCCCCCCCCCCGAGTAATGGGAGCTGCAGCATGGAATCGGTAACAAAAAGTTCACCAGACCTTATTTCCCAGGATTCATGGGATGTGGGGCATGTCGGTTAAAAGTGGTATTGCCATTCTAGGTAAAGGTAAAGGGACCACTGACCATTAGGTCCAGTCGTGACCGACTCTGGGGCTGCGGTGCTCATCTTGCTTTACTGGCCGAGGGAGCCGGCGTACAGCTTCCAGGTCATGTGGCCAGCATGACTCAGCCGCTTCTGACGAGCCAGAGCAGTGCATGGAAACGCCGTTTACCTTCCCGCCGGAGCGGTACCTATTTATCTACTTGCACTTTGACATGCTTTCGAACTGCTAGGTTGGGAGGAGCTGGGACTGAGCAACGGGAGCTCACCCCATCGCGGGGATTCGAACCGCCGACCTTCTGATCGGCAAGTCATAGGCTCTGTGGTTTAACCCACAGCGCCACCCGCGTCCCTCCATTCTAGATAGGCCTATAAAACACTGCCATCAACCCAACAAAATAGATCTGCATTTTGACCAATCCTCCAGCAATGCAGGTTGGGGCATGGACTATACTTTGAAGTTCTTCTTTATAACCTCCCACCTTCTTTTCCCCGCTCAAAGTTTGAATTAATTTGACATTTGTTCACACGAACTAGGCACTGGGAAAGCATGGAAGGCGATTCACAGAACTCTCTCCTTTGCCCTTTTTCTGTTTTAGCCGCTTGCACACGCAGCCAAGTCCAGGCACTCATCGGACTGCAAATATAGCAATTATCCCCAGTAACGCTTTGACACTGTTACCACAGGCAAGTGGCCGGAGTGCATCAGCAGTCAAAATATCTAAGCAAGTTAACAAGCTCCTTTTACTCTCCACAGAGCAGGAGAAGAAAGGGAATCTAACCCCTGAGAAAATGTTAAAATAAAGGCTCAAGGAAGGCTTCTGGTGTTTGTTAAAGAAAATGGTGCCACCGTCTCAGCTTGATCAAGGTGTAGCATCTGAATCCCTGACAGATGTCCACGGCTGGATTTGATAGGGAAGGTTTTTGTGTGTTGTTTTCAGAACTGCTTTCTGTTCTCTGCTAATGAATGACTACAGTCCACAAGCATATGTGTTCAAACTACACCTACCGCGTCTGGCTTGGTTGTATCAGGAGGGTGGTGGAGAGGGGGGGTTGTTTTGTTTTGTTTTGTTTTGAACTCCTCTTTGCTTTGCCCCCATTTCCCCGCTCAGCTCCATTTTCCAAAATGCCCCCACATGTACCATACAAAAGACATCTAAACTCATTAAGTAAATTCCCAAAGAACTATTAACAAATTATTTTGTGGCAGCCAGAGATATCAGATTTAATTAGGTGATCGGTGTTGACGGGGTGCAAAAACAAAAGCCATCTCCTGTCGGAAAATGTCCAGGTCTAATATATAGGCTCCATTCTTTCCTGTATGGCACAGACAATAATTGTGTGTGTGTGTGTGTTTAAAAAGGGAACCAGGGTTTTGAGACAAAAGCTTTAGACTAAGATTTGTTTTCCTTTCTCACCAGGTAACTTTAAAGAGCAGGGGAGGGGTGGCTTACGCATCCCAGTTGTAAAGGAAGCAAGCTATATAACCTACGCTGAGAACAGAATAGAAAGCAGCTCTAACAAGCATAATTTTTGCAAGCGATTAATCAAAATGTATTTAGCAAGTCATTTCCAATGATAATCAACAGACCTGCTTAAAACAATAACCATTTGGCAATGACAACACTTTTTGTTCATTCTGATGTAAGTGGGCTTTGATGCTTGAAATAAAACACAGCGCTTCCAATGACTAAAGTTTTTAACATGATGAATTATCTGACCAAGAAAATGCCATTACATGGCTCGAGGATTAAATATACGCATCTTTAAGCCTTATATGCCACAATATATTCAAGCATTGCTTTGAAGCAAAGAATTGTTCTCTCCACCCACCAACCTTATCATTGTATTTTGAACATTTGTCTTTTTCAAGACAATTATCTCTTTATTAGAAATCATTAGACAGCAACTCAGTAGCTCATTAGTATTTGGGGTTGGTATTTCTCCTCTCCTTCCTAAGAGATTGCAAACACAAAAGTGTGTAACTGCTGTAGTGAAGGGGGGGAGGGACTATCACACCTGTAAATTGAGAACCTAAGGCAGACTTCACTGTTGCTAAATCTTTTTACATTTTTACAAGGCTTGTGTGAAATCAGCATTAACACTGAGTAAAGAGCCACGACTGCAGTCGTAGGCACATTTACTGAGAAGTCAGGTACATTATATCCAGTAGGACATATTTCTGAGTAAATAAAGAAAGGACTGATCCTGTAACTGCACAATCCTGTACATGTCTACTCAGAAGTAAACTCCCCTTTCCTTAATGAGGCTTAATCCCATGTCAGTAGGTATAGAACTGCAGCCTCTGTAATTTAAGCGCCTCTGTAGGAAAAGTCAAACTGATCACTTCCTGCTATTGTTGCTCCTCGTCTCCCTTTGCCACCCTGGAAATGCCAGCTGACACTGAAGGGGAAGAATATAAATGTTGGTAATAGAAATAAAGACCCCTTTTGTTGGCTGTGATGCACTTCACTGCAAGCTCTAGGTAATGAAGTGGCACTAAACTGGGCTGCCCAAAATCAGATGCTCCAGGAAAACCATGTGATCCAGTAGTTCTGGGTGCTTCCCGAGAGGAGCTTAATTTGCAAATAGGTTGTTGATATAATCAGAAACAGGTAGCATGTCTGTATTACTGGATTTCCCCCAAAAAGGCATAAATTCAGATAAATTGGGAGGGCAGGCATTTTGAAACCAACAATATAGTGCAGACACTGGGGGGGGGGGGGACTGCTATGCATGAGAAGGCCTGACCCAGTTTGGAAGCACCCATGAAAAAGAATCACTTTGGTCCTCTTAGATCATGAAATTTGCGAATTCCCTGCAACTACCGCTGCAAGAATATTTTCCCCAAAATGGAAAGAAGACAAAGTCCCGATGAGAGAAGAATGGCTACAGAAACTAATGGAATATACAGAAATGGCAAAACTTATCGGAAAAATACGAAATCATGACAACAAAACAATAAGGAATGGAAATTGTTTATTGAATATTTATGAACAAATTAAGACATTAGCAGGATTACAGTGGTACCTCGGGTTATATACGCTTCAGGTTACATACGCTTCAGGTTAAAGACTCCGCTAACCCAGAAATAGTACCTCGGGTTAAGAACTTTGCTTCAGGATGAGAACAGAAATGGGCGGCAGTGGGAGGCCCCATTAGCTAAAGTGGTACCTCAGGTTAAGAACAGTTTCAGGTTAAGAATGAACCTCCAGAACGAATTAAGTACTTAACCCGAGGTACCACTGTATTGTAAAAAACTTTCAGTTTATAAAATGTATAGGAAATAGATGAGAAAAAAAATAAATAGAGTTAATTGGGATATGCAGGGGAAAAGAAAGTGAACAAATTTATAGAGCCACAAAAAGAGGGGGGGAGGAAGTCAAAGATTGGTATATAAGAATTGTTTGTGTGTGTGTGTTTTGCTGAAATGTATATTTGTTATAAATGAAAATCATAAATAACATTTTAAAAAAGAAATTTACAAATTACCTGTTTTAAAATTTCCTGAAACTTTTTGTGGTGGGTTTTTTTTTGGGGGGGGGCATCCAGAAACTGTCCTATTTAGCAAACAATGAATTACTGTAACTACACTATCTTCCAGCAATATGGAGCATACCAGGATTTATCTCCTGCAATATTATGTCAGAGTATGGTGTGCTAGAATCACAATGACATTATGCCTTCTATCAGAAAGAAATCTGGTGTAAGTTTGTTGATTATTTTTTTCATACAGTTTGAGATAAAGAGGGGAAATGGGGGGCAGTATTATTGGCCATCGTGGAAAATCAAAAAAATAATAATTTGGAAGTATTTTAAACTTATTTTATCTGACTCCCTGACAGTTAATTTGGTGTGAAAAACGGCAACAGTAGAAAACAGATGTTAAGAGGCCAACATATAGTTAAGGTCAAAGCAAACATAAAACACAGCTTTTCTTTTCTAGGTAAGGGGAAAGATTTGTCCAGCAACAGGTTTTCTGCTAAACCTGCCTTTTTATTGTTCTGCTCATGCTATCTGCAGACTATACAATGGAATACTGTCTGCTATAGTGCAATACCTCTCAGCACTAGTAATTTAAGACTTTCTTCTCTGTAATACACTAAACCATCATAACCTGTCTCTTCCTATTTAGTTTAACCTACAACCACCACATACTGATTTGGCTGTGTGTGGCTTTCTCTATTGCCATTTATTACTCTGCTCGACTCCTGAAATTCTGTTTGCAATTTAAGGCCACAAATTAGAAGCGTAAGTCATCTGTTTCCTATAATCCTCCTGTCAGGGTTGGAATCACATTTGGAGCTCAGCACCATGGCTAGTCCTGGGCCCTTAAAGCCTCTCTGATTGGTTAAGCAGGCCAAGAGCTGTACTCTGAATAAATAAAATACACTGAAGTGCAGGGCTTTAGAAGCATGGAGAGGGGAAGGGAAGGGAAAGCAACCAAGGAGGAAACGCACCAGCACATTTATTACATTATCATGCACAGAACCAATGGCAAAAAGAGACATAATAATAATAATAATAATAATATGTATTACAATACATTAGGTAATATTTATAAGGCAACTGATTGGGATTTCATGGCCCTTATTAAATGTTACCAGCTTACATACAAATATAGGAATATTATGGTTCATTCTGTGTTCCGTACAGTAAACTTTTCCATAATATTTCTAGTCTTTGCTAATCAAATTAACTATTTCCCCCTCCTAATATCACCATGAAACCCGCCCACCTTTTATAATACACTGAATAAATTTCTGCTTTTTTCCTCTATAACTATAGAGGCAACTTTAAGGAATATAGGTTTCTTTAAAATGCTCAGTTTTACTTCGCACAGACCCTCAACTCACTCTCACAAAATGTAATCAAATACAGACATTTCATGAAAACAGTTTAAGGCTGTTTAATGGTCATGTGAATGTTATTTACCTGGTTGCTTGAAATCATATTTTCAGGTCTCTGCATCGCACAATGCTCTACTACAGAGAGAAGTAATGACTTCTCATACATTATTTTGAACTTTCTGTATTGCAAGATATTACCAAGCACTGCTAAAAGAACAAGGTTAAACAGTTCTTTGAATACGAACAGAATAACAATGTGGGCAAGAAATATGCCTGCCCTCAGCAGTATCAAAAAGATCCTGTTAAATTAGAACAATTCAAACAGAAATTCTGGACATATTCATCCAGGTATAAACACCACTGAATACAGTAAGACTTACTTCTGAGTAAGCATGTATAGGATGCATTGCAGATTTCATACAGAACGACATAACCAAGCATACCATATGTACTACTCAATCTTGTATTTATGCAACAATAAACTCTGCATTGTATAATAACACAGGAGCAATTTGATCCAGGCGGAACCTCAAGCAGTATATTTTTCATAGTTTTTTCTTAAACAAAACAATAAAAACTATTACAGCATTTAAAGTTACAGGAATTATTTTAAAAAATAAAATAAAAAGAGCATTCCATTGCTCATGATGCTTCTGTAAGTTCAAACTTGGCTATGGTTTTAAATAAAATATGGCAGGTTATTCCTTTTAAATGTGCACCAAGATATTTGGAAGTTGGGAAGAAAAACCCGCAGAAGAATTGGCCGAGATGTGATATTTTAGAAGCATCTGCTATGCATGATCTGCACTTTGATGTTTTTTAAAAACTGCATTCTGCATTACACAAATAAATGCACATTATGAGCCCCTAATACACAAATGCAAAGTCGTGTCAAGATTCATTTGCAGCATGCCCCATGATGACTCCTGAGCAAAGGACTCTCTCTTGATAATGAATGCCCATTATTACAAATAACCACGCAACAGAAAATCATTCACCAAAGACAAAAGCACACCCAAACTATTCTGTTTGCTCCAGAGCCGAGACACCAGTGCTCGATGCTATTAAAAGAGCTTGGTGCTGGTAAAACAGTTGGAGCATTGCCATACAAATTAGGAACACACTGAAGACTTAGGGGGCTCTGGAAGCAAAAAAGCTGTATACCAAAATGCTAGAGAAGTTTCCTGGACCCCCTAGGAAATAGAACATTTGCCAGATTAAGGACAAATTAAAAAAAAATTCTGATCTACAAACCAACTGAGCAGGAGTCTAATAGAACTAAACTGGCTTCAGTTAAGTACATTCTGGCTGAACTGAATTGCAGATCTCATGAATATAAGATCCTGACCCAACCATCCACACAATTCTCCCTGCCTTCAATGACTTTCCCATTAATTTAAACAGAAAAGGGAAAACTCTGCATATGCAAAAGGATGGGTGGGTGTTTCATCTCCTCCACTGAAGTGAACAGGGAAGTCCACTCATTCAGGAGTGCCATCTGTGCATAAGATCAGGATATTGGGCTGCAATTATCATGCCACTTACTTGAGAATAGCCCCGTTGAGCCTATTCAGATATTATGGGGTCAGCTTGGCCACTGCTTGTATTAATTACAGATTGAGTAATCTAACCTCAGGTGACAATATCTGTGCCAGTCATCCTGCAAGCTATCCCATGGTACAACCCGGTCGTCAAACCATTCAAAAGGAAAATCACATGTTTGAGTAGCATCCCACTTCCCCGATGCGCAAGACACACCACAGATAATCTCTACTTGAAGTTGCTGAGAAGCTATTTTCAGTCTGTTGCGCTAGCTTTCACAGGGTGATAGATGGAAATTGGAGGAAAACTAGATTCAGTGTGCTTGTCCAGGAAGGAGGCAGTTTTCAGTGATGCTACCAAATGATGTTGCCATATGCACAATGCAACTTTGCAAAACAGAGAGAAACAGCTAATTCCGTATCCCCTCAAAGCCTTGCACATTAAATACAAGAGTGCAGCAGTTTAACGAGTAAATCATTGGGGAAACACATAGTGAGAAAATGTTGAATTGAGAATAGATTAAGTCATTCAGCTCTAAAAATGCTAAGAATAGCTAGCATGTGTATAGGAGTAGCTACAACATGAACCAGGTTTTCTGAACTATGGTTATCTGAAACCTCTAGACTGATTCACACTGCGAGTTCATCACTTTATAAATATTTATTAGGGGATTCGTTATCCTGATGCTCATAATCCCATTATCAGCATTGTTTACAGATGTTAAAAAGGGTAAAAATACAATAAAAAGCCAAGAAATTCATAAAAACAGGAAGATAAAGCAGCAGTAAAATTCCCCTTCAGGTGGGAATTTTAAAGGGCCTTCCTGGCACATGCTTCCTGGAGAGGGAGTTCCACAAATAGGGTGTCACAACAGGGAAGACCCTCTGTAGTTATGCACCTAAAACTCTTCTCTGGGTGAGGAGACACCCAGAGAAGTTTCTGTGACAAAAATATTAGCACGCAGGTAGACTGATGTGAATGCAGACATTTCTTCAGAAGCTATGCCCCTGGTCCCATGTTACAATCTTCAATTGTGCTCACAGAAACACCATGAGCCGGTGCTGTTCTTTAAGCACATATGAGATATAATCTCAACACCCAGCCTAGTAAGTTGTGTAACATCTGCATTCTATACAAACTGCCATTTCCAGTCAGTCTTCAAGGACAGCCCCATATACAATGCACTGCAGTAATCCATAAATTTAGAATAGAAGAGTTGGAAGAGAGTTTGAGGATCATCTAGCCCAGGCCTCTGCAATGCAGGAATATGCAGTTGACCCAAATAGGGCTCGAACCCATGAACTTGGCGTTATCAGCACCATGCTCTAACCAACAGAGCTAATCCAACCTGAGGGGTACCATGGTATGGAAAATCATGGCCAGGCTTGTGTCGCAATATGCTGAATGTGTGAATGGGCCCTTGCAGATAAAATGTGAGCGCAGGACTTTAATTTTGCTTCTTGTAACTTCAACTGCCAATCACCAGGTGTATAATAAAAGAATGGAGCAATCAAGTGATGTATACACGTATATGCACCAATTATAGAAATAGTCTCCATTGAAGTATTCGTTTTCTTAATAATGCAACATAGCATATGGAGAAAAATCAGAAATATAAAATTTTGGTCCATATAAAAATGCAGGGGGGAAATCTAGAATATATCTTATTTTTGCAGGAAAGTGTCTGTGTTGCCTCTTTACACCCCTCTACCCCCAGTTACGTGGCCTGACTCATGGCAAACCCTTGTAAATAGCATGGCTGTTTATCTGAGCTTCTGATTATTCCAATGGCCCTCTAGGCTATTTGGATAAATGATGTGCACTGTAATCATCACAACATTCTCAGTGATCTAGGAATGTAGTCATGCTTGGCATTTTCAAGGATGGAAGGACTGAGTCACAAATTCTGGTTCCATCTGTGTGCCTGGGAATCTGCATTCAATGAAACTAGAAATGAATTGAAAAAAACTTTAAGTGTACCTCAAGGCTACCCCATGACTCAATGGTACTAGAAGTTCAACAACCAATTGTTCCATGGCCAACTCCAATACACTAGGTTACCTTAGACTAATTAAACGAGAATGTGTCAGAGGGGCATGGATAAGAACAGCAGAGTTAAGAAAACGATGCCTTGCATCTAGTCTCATTCCAGTTGAACATGTTTCTGCTGATTCTCATTCAATCAAGTCAAGGCTAATTCAAATCAACAGTACTAGTAATGGCTGGTCTCCCCTTGGCTCAGCTTGGACTTGGACTTGGCAGAACCTGGTTATTTTTCCAAATGAAATAGGAAAATAACCTGGCTCCTTTTTATCATAACCCAGTTCAGAATTCAGAACTGAGTGAGCCTTTCTTATGAGCAGGAATGAGGGTCATTGGAGCTTGGGCCTCCTCACAAACAGAGAAATTCCTTCCTATTGCTCATACCAGTATTATGTTGATAAATATTTATTCCACAATCTCATATATTGGGCCAAATAACCCCAAAATTCAATCTTCTAAACCACGAATGGAGAACATTCTTCTTTCTCAAAAGCCACATTTCCTCAAGGGGAATATGTTGGGTACCACATAGTGGCAGTGGGTGGGACCAGAACCAAAAGTGTATTGCAGTATTTGCAGGATGGCATCTCTTTCTCACCCCATTTCTCTCTGGCACCTACAAATATGACAGGGAAAAGAGTGATTCCCCCAGGGATGGACTAGAGGGCAAAGCTGGTCCTACTGTTTCTGAAGTGCTGCATAAAATTAGGCAGGGGACACGTGCAGCCTTAGAGCCACATATTGTGTGAGTGAAATGTGCCCTGGTGGAATTGGTTGTTAATTTATTAACCTCCTTAAGCTTTATAGTGCAGTATCCCCATATAGTTTTTCATAGACAACAGGTGCTTTTGCTGATATTCTAGGCAGTTCCTCTATGGCCATGCAGTGAAAGCAAAAAAAGAAACCGGCTACAGGATGTGATGAATTTTATAATTCAACAGGGAAATGTATCTCCTATAACGTGTTCATGGTTATACAGAAGAGATTGTCTTATCACCAGCAACATACCACTGATGGAATTGGATGATTTCTGTGATCAAAGTTGTTTTAAAAACTAAAATAGAATGAAGAGAGGATGGCTACATTTATTCCTGGAATAGAGAAACATGTCACTTGGTTAACTGGGGCCGGTTTTTTATTATTAAGATTCAGTGGAAAGGCAATCTACAAAACGTACTATAGACCGTGCAGAAACGCTATATAATGCAGAAGCTGCCTTGCGACCTTTCCTCAGCCTACGGGCGTTTGAACCTGGTTGCACCTTTTCAGGTGTTGAGTGACGCATTCCTGATTAGGGATGGGGCCAGCCACCTCTTTTCCACATAAGGTCCCTAGCGTGTTGACATGTCATAACATAACTTTCACGGGCATTTCTAGTCACTTGGAACAGGTCTTACTGGTGGTGGTGGTGGTTGATAAAATAATAATGTGAAAATTTATTTTAAAAGACAGCCCTCAGACAGCGGCGGAGGAAGCCACTCAGGCACCTGGGGTGGCGCGCCCAGGGGCGGGGCGAGCCACCCACAGGGACAGGGTGAACCGCAGGGCCCCCCGAGTCTGCCTGCCTCCTCCCACTCAGTCGCCCTACAGCTGGGGGGGAGGCAGTGGGAGGACCATTTGGGCAGCGCAGAGCCTGACTGTGCCCTAGCCACTGCATCTCTTCCAGGAGAGACACGTGGCTTAAGAGCACTGCAGGCCCCATGGTGAGTGCTTCCTGGCATTTTGTCACCCCCCTCAGTGACACCCGGGGTGGTCTGCACCCACAGCTCCCCCTTCCTCTGCCCCTGCCCTCAGATCACCTCATAACCATGTCTAATAACCATGTAAGTAGTAATTTTTTAAAGTAAGAATGTCATGTAGATTTTTGAAAAATAATGAGGAGGAGGAAGCACACCAGCACAAGTTTTTTAAAATAAATTTATACAAAGGAGACATAGACCATCTGTCTTCCTGCCTCACTATACCCCCCCCAGTCCCTTGGTGTGTGGGTCAGTCTAACCCCAAAGGGGCTCATTTCCACACCCAGAACCCAAAGCCATGAGTAGCAGTTTGACAGCAGGGATGGGGAGCCCATATTCGCCTCCAGATGTTGAATAACAGCTTCCTGTTCCAGGCTGCTCTGGTTCTGCCTCGTGTTCCTGAGGCTTTTGCATTCCTACTTGCTCTCTAGGGTCAGAAGAGCTGAGCCAATGGCAGAATGGCTCCTTAAGCTTCCTGTGACATTGCAGCAGTTCATCCAGTAACTGCCTGAGGCTATACATCCCCCATCCCATAGTGCGGCTACCACCACCACCAGTAAACATTATTTTTAATAAAGCACCACTAAGAAAGAGGCAGGTGGTTACTGGTCCTTTGTAAACTGTTAGCAGTCTAGATCCCATTGGACATGTTTTCATCTGGCATATCAGCCGATCCATTTACCCTACTGACATGAACAAGGTCAGATTCTAGGAAACATCTCCCTTGCAACTCCTTGCAACATCCTTTGCCATAGTTACTGCAAAAATCAAGCATATATTTCAAAACTTTGCGAAATGTGCATTGCATCGATTCTGAACCGCCACCCTGCACCCCCTCGGCTGACAAGCCAGCTAATGAAATCTGATTAGACACATAAAGAATGGGAGTAACAAGGAACATTCCATATAATTATGCTGTTTCAGACATCTTTTACTTATAAAACAAATTTCCTTCAGAAGTGTCCTTTTAGACAACCCACCAAGAGGCTTGCCAGCTAACAGGATCATGAAAGCTGCCCAGGAAGAGCAACATATCCACACCAGTTAAAATGCCTTCAGCATTTTAATGCTGTTGAGTGATTCTGCTAAATAGAATGATGGGTGAATGACCATTCTTTACAAAGTCACTCAGCTACAGCTATGCCCTTGGCAAAAAAAAAAAAAATTCGCAAACTTATGCAAACTGCAGGGACGGACTCTGTTGAACTACAGGAGTTAAAAGAAGGAGAAGGGGCTATCAGGATACAATAAAATGATGAAATCCACTTCAGCTGTTCATAGGTCTGGCTGTGCTCCTGTCATCAACAGCTGGAAAGGACTTGGAGAAAACCCCTTCTCTTCTCCACATTTTTCATTATTTGTGCTGTGACTATAAGCTGATTTAGAGGCCCACATTCAGACAGCCAAGGTGCAGAGAGAGACTTTCTTAGTGGTTCTCCACACAACAAGGACATAACCACAGAGTTATAAAATGCTTCAAACTGCCGATTCATCAGAATTCAAGCCTCTGCACTTTGGGGAAGTGTAGTCAGATCCCTCTTTGGAGGCTAGTCCTTCGGAACTCAGGATTAAGTCAGCAAAAAAGGAAGTCCTGACCAGCACTGAGAAGTTTTTCCCTCACTCGCCTCATAATTAAGCTTGGACTTTCTGAGCTTTCTCAGAGAAAGCTGAGGGACTTTCCAAGGAAGCTTGTCTGGGGCAGCTCCCCTCCCCTTCCTTCCCACAAACTTACTGTCACAAAGTAGGACTGTTCCTGTGCAGCGATTCAGCACATGCCTCATTTTATGGCCTGGCCACTTGTGTATATATAGTACCCACTGCCATTAAAAAGAGTGGCAAAAAAAAAACAGAGTTCCCAAAGCTTTTAGCTCAAATGATTGAGCAGTGTTCAGTTTTGGATGAAGGTAGGGACTTACTGAAGGGATGCATGTCTGGTGGTGGAGAGTTTTGGTTCCTGGTGAGCCCATTACGAGTTGGGCATGAAATTTTGGAAGGTTTGGACTTAATTTGTAATAGTTGATGGGACATAAAGTGCAGTTTGAAGGGGTTCAGTCCCCCGCATCCATATATCAATCTTTGTCCTCCCACAATATATTCTTTTCTCTTACCATTCCACCCTCCTCCCTGGGATTTTGGACATTTACCAAGGCATTTGGGAGGGACATCTTATATGCTGATCTAGGAAATATATCTGCTTCAAGAGAAAGTAACAAAAGATAGGGACATTTGAACAACTTAGTAACAAGATATTATAGAATATTCTGTTCTATATTGTAGGTATTTTTATTTGTTCACTTTTTTTTTACTCACCCTGAGTCTTTGGGATGGCTCAGGCCATACAAATATCGTAAATACACCTTCTCCAAGACCAGGGTGCCTAAATGGAAGTCGACAACCTTTCGATATCTATCCTACGCTAACAAAAGTAGCTGACAATCTTTCAGTATCAATCTGACATCAACAAAAGTATTTTCTGTTTGCCTGCTTGTCAGTTCTGCTGTATGAGTCAGAGACAAAATAACTTTTTATCCTGCTGATACTGTTGGCCATTTCACTTAACAGGTAAAACATGCGCACACAAACATACACAATTTGAAACAAAATGTAACACCCATAATCGAAACAACCTTGCTTGCTTACCTAGCAGAATCACATAAGCCACAAAAATAAAATACAGTTTAGGCTACTGAGTTCAGCTTGGCATATTAGAGTGTGATTGGCTTAATGGGATGGCTGCAGCTCCAGACAGGAGTTACCTTATTAGGAAAAAAGCAATGAACAAATGTCTCATTTTAAGATTCCCAAGGAAATCCCATGAGGCCTTTGCTATCAGCCTCCATTTCCCTGTTATCCCAGCTTCAGCAGAGTGTTAGAAGAGTCATGCCATGTGAAGAGAAAATATCTTTCAAACACAACTTACCCTAATTCCATTCCTGGAATCTTGGGTGGAAATCTTATATGGCATGACTGAAACCTCAGGTGGCTTTGTTTGCTACAATTGGACTGGCCTGCCAGAACTGATCATCCCTCCCTTTGTACTCTTTGGTGAGATCAACACCATTCAATTAAAGCATATTTAATACACATGACTTTCCCCAAATGGACCCAGGGAACTGTAGCTCTCCCCTTACACAGCTACCATTCCCAGGGATTGTACCTTTAACAAACTACAGTTCCCAGGATTCCTTGGCGGAAGCCATCTGCTTTCAATGTGCTTTGAATGTATGGTGTGGGTGTGACCATATGTATTACCGATGCATATGGCAGGAGGAGGAACAACCATTATATTATATTATAATCATCATTATGATTATTTCAGTACTCATTCACCTGCCTCTGTAAGAAGGGCCATTTTAAAGGAGAAAAGAAAAGCACTGTTTTCTAAAAATGATGAGGCCCTAAATAAACTAAATCCATCAGTACATCAGTACCGGGTACACTATCTAAAGGACAAGATTTTTGCATTAAGCAACTTTAATGCCATCATCTGGGAACGCTAATTTGTAGAACTCTTCCATTCTTCGCTCAGTCTCAGCATCGGAGATGGCATTTCTTCTGCATTGCTCCACTAACAACTGCACTTCCTTTGCCAAAAAGGAAAAAAAAGGGCTCAGCACTTTTCCACCTGCCCAGTCATATAAATCAGCTGTGTGTGAGGCCCTAGACAGGTGAATTTGTCAAGCCTTAATATAGTCTTGCTACAAGTGAGCTGCTATTTATGGTGAATATTTTCTACTTGGGTTACAAACCAGAGTTTCCCTCTCCCCCGCTCTGCCCTCTCCTTCTGTTTTGTTTACCTTGCACATTTGGAAATTCTTGTCAGCGGATCCCTGTCTTTGTTCAACATCCGCTTTCTTGTGAAGGTAGCTCGCCTGTGACAGGTGAGGCTCTTAACCTGCTTAGCTTCATCTCCGCTCCCCAGAGAACCTGTCCGCCTCTATCTTCCAGGTTCATGGTCTTGCCTCTCAGCCGCATCGACATGTTCCTGGGACATTAACCTGCAGGCCTAAAAAACTTCAAAAATCATTCCAACCAGAGAGGCACTTATACAAAATGTGTTTGATAGCTGTGCTTACCTTTCCTGCAGGCTTGCTATATGCCAGGCCTGCATAAGCTGCACTCTCCATTTCTGTCACTCATGTCATCTGCTCAGTGAAATCTAAAAGATCGTTGAACAATGTGTTGAACTATTTCCCTTTTTTATTTGTCTTTTCTTTCCCCCCCACCACAACCAGCTCTTAAAAGAAGCACACAGCAAAGGGCTGCTATCAAGCAAGATGATACACTGGGAATGAAGAAAAGCATCTACGAAGAAAAACGCTGAAAACTTCCCAGTAAAAACTATGAAGATATCACAAAGTGACATGGCTTCTGTGCCTCTCAGTAAGAAAAGAGGCCCGCCTTTTTTTCCAGAGGGATGAAAAAAGGAAGTACATGGAATGTTCAGGAAGATAACTTTCAAATTCCACATCTCAGTAGTAGATTTTTCACTAGAATTTATTATAGAAGCTGGAAGGAAGGTGTGAAACAATGACCCCACAGCCCATAAACCTCTAGGTATATTTTGCTAGGGAAATAAATTATTCTTTGGTGATTTAACATATCTCTGGTTTGTAATTACTACTCAGTCCAATACCTTTCTGAACGTTTGACCTGACAGGCCCCATTTATTCATTTAAGAAGAGATTTACTTACTAAAGTTGCTGGAGGGAAGCTGTGCATAAGCCTGTATTGTTGGGTGTCTGTGTGTCTCTAGATATATATGGTTGGGTTTTGTCTTCCTACCATAGCCAGATTAGACACAATCATATCAATGTGACTTCAAATAATCAGGACAAGTTCAAAAGATTTCAATCAGCCCACTTGGTAAGTATTACTAAGTTTGGATCCAACTGATAATTTATACTTGGGGTGAGGGAACAAATGTTGAAGGCCAGCTCCAGACTTTTGCCCACCATCCAAGTGAGAGGCAAAAGAGCTGTCCTCCTCTCTTTGACACCGAGAGAGCGGCAAAAAGGAAGGATGGAAGATCATGTTAGAATTACGCAGTGTATTTTACCATCTCTGTCATCAATATGCTGTTCTTCACATCAATCAGGGTGGACCAAACTATCTCAGACTTGATACACTCGCTGCCTCCTGGATACCACCATAGATGTTTCTACATATATGAGAACTGGAAGGGTTTAAGGCATCTTTGCCCTGTTCATATTTAGATCTCAAATCCTGATAGCAAACCATTTCAGGTAAATAAGGTCTTTCCCTTGGTTTGGCACACACTTCTACACCTTCACACTTAGCTGGGCCCAAGGTGCATTTGTGGAAAGCCAGATTGTTTTAGTTCACATAATAAGCGAACTCACTGTTCTACCTGCATGTCTGGGACAATTGCCAGGAGACTTCCGAACATTTCAATCAGAGGCATGGGTTATAAAGCTGTCAGTTTCCTTGTAGGTTAATTTGCCTCTCTCTTGGTCCTATCATTCTGCTCATTTACAAAGAAACCAGACCAGTTCTTTTGGGGGTATACTTATACTGATTTCAGTGTGAAGGCTTTCTTTCCCACTTTTCCTTGCCTTTCTTTTTGGGTGCGTGCAACAGAGGAATTAAACAGAGCTTTAAAACTGAGATTTGCAATTTCATCATCACCGCATTGCAATGCTAATAGCATTCTTGTGGGTAACCATACTACATCCATTTAAGGTGACCTTCCCCAATCATTCACAATCTCAGTGTTACATGATCAACAGAAACTATGATGTCAGTTAAATACCATCAAAAATATATCATGGGTGATACCCGGTGTTAACCATACTCAAAATAGACTCATTGAAATAAGCAGAGTTACGTAAAGCTCACTCTACTGTAAAATGGTAATAGTAAAATGATCTGAAGGTACACAAGGCCACCATCTTGCTGATGGTCAGTGTCTGAATGGAGGGTTGACTGGAAACCATATGTGCATCATCATGCATGACCATGCAGTCATAGTACTTCTTAGGATTCCTTTGTATTCAGATGATATATTGCCTACTTTTATGCCCTTTATGAATAAATGTGTTGGGGGGTGTATGTGTATGTATACAAACATGCATCTGGGGGGTGGGGTGTCAAACTGGGTCTTTGCCCTCGGTGACAGAAAGCCTAGTTTCGGCCCCACCTTGTCCCTTCAATTGAGAAATAGCGGAAGGAAACAACCAAGCCTTCTTTGTGGTTGCACCAAAGCATTTTCATTGTTGTTGTTGAAAACATCGCAGTACTCACTTATTTCAGCAAGCACTTCCAAGGCTACAGCTCAGGCTACTGGTGTTTGGTTTGCTGTGGTCTATTTCTGGGTTTGTTGTCTTTGTCCATGGAATTTTCTTGGCAGGGATACTGGAGTGGCTTGCCGGTTCCTGCTCCAGGTTCTCTTTTGAGAAGAGAAGACGCCCTGGAAAAGACCCTGATGTTGGGAAAGATTGAGGGCACAAGGAGAAGGAGACAACAGAGGACGAGATGGTTGGATAGTGTTCTCGAAGCTACCAGCATGAGTTTGACCAAACTGCGGGAGGCAGTGGAAGACAGGAGTGCCTGGTGTGCTCTGGTCCATGGGGTCACGAAGAGCCGGACACGACTAAACGACTAAACAACAACAAATTTCTGGGTTTTAGACCCGTTGCTTACTATGCTGCTTATTCCCCATTCTGGCCCCTGCCCACTTTATTTTGCATGTATGGCTTTATTGATATTTTACAGTGTTTTTTATATATTTTACATCACTGGTATTTCTGTGTGAGGATGGCATATATATAAATAAATAAAATAGATCCGGAATGCTCTGCTGCCTCTAAGCAAGTGCCTCTTTCCCTGTAAGAGAATGCTATACTGTAATCTGGCATGTGAGAGAATAGTCTATTTTAATTCTGTTCATCTGCTCTGCAGTCCTCATGTGATCAGCTGTGGGGGCGTACAGAGCTGTCAGAGGGATTGTAGCAGGTTGCAGGATTGTAAGGACCTGGACATACATTAATCAATAATCTCTAAGCCCACATGCAGGTTGAATTGTGTGAGTATAGTACCTTTTTTAAAACAGTCACAATGATTGCACAAACTACAGTCATAATTGATAGAAAGGCCAGCTCAAACAACTGGTGCGTCACATGCCTGGATAGCTCAGTTGGTTAGAGCGTGGTGCTGATGATGCCAAGGTTGCAGGTTTGATCACCATGTGAGGCAGCTGCCTATTTCTGCATTGTAGGGGGTTGGACTAGATGACCCTCAGGGTCCCTTTCAACTCTACAATTCTATGATTCATACTGAATTACAGACCCACATTCCTGTTCCATTGTAGTCAGGGTGAAAAACACATTTCGTCAGAGTGAAGACCTTCATAAAATCTACAGAGCCCTTGAAATTAACTGAACCAAATCACTGAGACACACCTTTCAATATATTGTCCTGAGCAAACTCCTCCTTCCAGCCTGCCTGTGGAGGAAGCATTTCTTAAACTTGAGAACTGGGTTAATGTACTGTGTGCCTGCCCTAAGGCACATAAGTTGAACAAAATCAGGAACGCCATCTTTGGGGCTATGGGCAAAATATCCCATGTTAATGAGTCTCCAGACCTTAGCATTATCACCACTCCCAATTGTCACTGGCTTCTAATAAGAGCTTGATCGTGAAAAGGGGACTCCTGGTGTTTGATGCTGCTTGCTTAAAACTTCTAGCTCTTGCAGCCATGTTATCATGGAGCGACCCAAAAGGCAAACGGAGAAGGATCAGGATTTATTCAGTAGTGTGTTCTTGCTCAAAATCAAGAGGTTTAAGAATCACGGGCATTCGTTACAAGTGAGTACCCCATAACAACTTCTGTGTGCGACCCCCTAACCACAGAAAACATGTGAGGGCTCTGTCTCAGTCGTTGTAAGCATGCCTGGGAAATGGAAAGAGAAGACATTGGGCTTCCTCTCTTGCCACCTCTCCTAGTTTGTTTTAAATGCCTGGAGGTGTTTTTAGAGGTTTCACGAGATGCAATGTGTGACCCAGAGACATACAAGTGAGTGAGAAGATTGCCATTGACTTCTAATAAGATCTTGACCATGAAAAAAGGACTCTGGCCAAAGCTAACAGAACCAAAATGTTCATGTAACATTCAAAATTAAATGAAGTATATGAAAAACAAACATTTTCCTAAGCCTAAACCATGATTACAATATATTCTAACTCTGTTCAGTGGCAGCCATTTTGCCTAAATCAAATGTTACATGTTATTTTAAGCAGCTCATAACCAAAGAAATTGTCATTAGTATTTCCCAGTGCTTACCTAAGAAACAATGCCTATGTTTCACATTTTCTTCTTGTATATTTTCCTTTCTAATATGTGTCTCTTAGAAAATAGCATTACGTTAGGTTATAAAATAGCTACAGCAAGTTAAAAATATGAAGTACCTTAAGTAATGCTCCTTCCCGTGAGACACCCTTTGCTAGTAGTCAGTAATGCAATCAGATATCTAGAGTTATTGCAATTGCCTGCCAAAACATCACTCATGTCTATTAAAGCATCCTGAAAAACGCCATTATATCAATTCCAGCTATGGCATAATTCCTTTTTCTTTCTGGAATGTTGTCTACTATGAGTCTGTCCACTGTAGTGACTGTCTTGTCACTGTGAATATTTTGTAAATCATAATTCAATGGCTGATTGGTGATAGTGGGCAGAAGAGAAGAGGGATTTGTACCTTTCGTAGAAACAACTGTAGTACAGCTGAGTCTGCTCCAGCCCAAATCTGTAGTCAGAAGCAGCTTCTTATAAGGCTTCCAAGGGCAAAGGGTAGAGTAGCTGGAAACACCCATCCCATGATGTTGCTCTCCCATGTTGCTCTGCTGACTGAGAATTTATGCTGAATTCAAAATGTGAGTTCATAAAGCATACGTAAAAGAAGCAAAGCTAGCCATGTTCGCCCAGAAGAAAAAATCCAAAAACCAACATTTGGGCAATACCTTTCTTAAGGCAACCAAAATGTTACTAAATACTGAGTATACTCCAAAACTGTTCATCAGGCTTATTGGTAAATAGAGAATAATATTAAATAATAATAATAATAATAATAATAATAATAATAATAATAATAATAATAATTCTGCCCTTCATTCAAAGATCTCAGCAAGCTAAATACAGATCCCTGAAGATACTCCAAATGACTGTGGGGTGTGTGGGTGGTATAGGCATGGATAGAGTGATTAGAGTCACAGGCTAAATACACACTATCCCATCAAAGCACCCTATTCCTTCAAAGCACATTTGAAGTCCATTCGTTCCCTCAAAGAATTCTGTAGTTTATCCCTCACAGAGGTATAATTCCCATCAACGCTTAACAAACTACAGTGCCCAGAATTCTCTGAGTGCAATGTATATGTTCCAGGCATGATAAGATCAGGCAAAGAGGGAAAGAAAGAAGAGCACAGTTCTGCTTGGCCCATTCCCAGCTGCTATGACAGGCAAGTCACAAATTAACCTTGACATTCATCTCTGTATATGTTTGTACCTTGCTGATTTTCACATGGGATGGTTGCCCTCCTTCCAAGCAATGCATGGAAGATCCAGCAAACCCTGCTTCCAAGGTACCCCTTTTACTAACTCCCAGATGTTTTCAGCATAGATGCTGCAGATCAGCTGATGCTCCAGTCAACGTCATCTGATTTAGCCTGGGGTCAGTTGGTACCGTAACTAAGTACAGAGGTGTTTAACTTGTTGAAATACTACGTGAGTGTCACAGGATTGGTTCATGTAAACAGCTGCTTAACAAATCCAAATAAATGCCTGATGAACACAACATGGATGGAGCAATTGTGGCCTGTATGTTTTTCAATGCATTTTAAGTTAAACAGCAGAAAGAGATTAGGGCTTCAGGTTCAGAAAAAGGGGAAAGAGAGAGATTGTGCTTTCTTATTAGATGCTGAGATTATCAACAAAGCCCAAAATATGCATCCACTTGGGAGCTTTTGGTATTGCCATTCTATTGCTTTAGAAGTACAGTGGTACCTCGGGTTACATATGCTTCAGGTTACATACGCTTCAGGTTACAAACTCCACTAACCCAGAAATAGTGCTTCAGGTTAAGAACTTTGCTTCAGGATAACAACAGAAATCGGGCTCTGGTGGCGTGGCAGGAGCAGGAGGCCCCATTAGCTAAAGTGGTGCTTCAGGTTAAGAACAGTTTCAGGTTAAGAACGAACCTCCGGAACGAATTAAGTACTTAACCTGAGGTACCACTGTAAAGCAGAACTGCAAAAAAAAAAAAAAGCCTATCCAGGGGGATGTGGAGAGAGACACTACATGCAGAATGGGTTTTGCACACATTCATCTGCACGGGCGTTGACACATTTGCCAACCATTTTTTGTAGAAATCTACATTTCTGTGCCTAGCCAGTCCTTCAAACCAAAAGGATTTCACATTAGCATGGAAGACCTTGTGAACTTTCCAGTGCCTCAATTCCATACTTCACAGCGGCATCAAAATGGCCACCCGTCTGTTGCGTTGCATCCCACTGAATATTTCACCGTGCACGCAGCATAGATTCCTTTTTAGCCGAACACGTATTGAACTTATTAAAGTTAAAGTGAACAGGCAGTTCACTCATACTACCACCCTACACATGGGACAGCTTAATGGCACTGTGATTAATATATGCATAAGTACAACCTGCATTATCAAGAGTAAAAAGCAAGCTAACGACTCGATTGCATATAATTACACACTATCAAAAGGTCCTGTATCCAGCACTAAAGTCAGGGGGAAAGACTTCTACCTTAGCAGAACCTTGGTATAACTTCGCGGTCCTTCCTTCTGAATGTATCACTAATCAGCTTGATGCCCACTTGAAGATTTTTACATTAAAAGAATTTTGGCATGTTTTAAAGGAAATCTAACAGCCACATTCTCAGTTCATAGCAACTTACAAAGTAACATTTTCTTGGGCTGTCCATGCTAAAACAACTTCACTGATTTCCTTGGAAATGAGTCCTCTCCATTATGTCTCACTACAAATGCAAGAAGTGTGTGTGTGATAGAGGGGGGAGTGCTATCTCATCTTTGCATATTATAGGAAATAGAAGCAGAGCCCCTAGAAAAGAGATTTTGAAGAACTAGTGTTGTATGCAAATATATGGTAATAGATGTCCTTACATTAAAAACAAACTGAGTTGAATAATTGTTGATTTTTCCAGACCCCATGAAAGCCTTTGTAAAATCTCAAGCTCAGCAATTTAATAGAAATATTTTAACATGGAAACTTGAAGAAATGCAACAAAACAAAAGACAAAGTATATGTAACCAGCAGATATAGAGGTATTTTTAACTGTACAGGCACGCTATCATGGATTTACTAGTGACAATTATTTTTAAGTGAATTCAAATAACAAATACACATTTCATAGATTATGACGTTTCACACTGCATTTCCCCCCTCTTTTTTCTTTAAAAGAAAACAATGCTAATAGTTTCCTTTTCCCTACCCTCAGTGACTATTTACTTTCTTGATGTGGACTTTCAAAATACAAAGATGGTTTTGGCAAGTTTTCAAAGTCTTTCTTCAAAGTAAACTCTTAAAGACTTTTTTTAAAATGGAAACATGAAGAGTGTCCCACTAAGGAGGATTCAGAATGTACCATTTATGAAAGAAAGAAAAAACCCTGCCCAATAAATGGCCATATAGTCACTTGTCAGGGTCTTCTCTGTTGCCCTGTTTTATGAAATTGATTTTGGAAAATGAAACTGATCATAAGAGCAAGCCATTAAAAAAAACAACTTTATAATGGAAACGTTTCCATTATAAACCCAAATTTCAAAAAATAAAGTTACTTCTTTTGCAAGTTTAGTCAAAGTTGTCCTGTTTACCAAAGCAGCTAGATACAGAAGTGCATGGATGGAAGGCTTTGATCAAGTGGGGAGAACCCAGTTGGGGACTTTTGCCAATTTCGCCTCCCCATGCAGCTCTCCACTCCCTGTTCTGGAAAGGTCCCCCAGAATTCCACTCCTCCTGCTGGTAGGAGCAAATCTGATCATTCTTTATTAAGAATTAGTGCATATAATCTACTCAACTCCCTATACAACCAGCCCTACTGAAAGACCCATATGCAGCAATCAGACCTAATGGCTAATGGAATATGCAGTAAGAAGCATTAGAATGCTCTGGGTTACCCACTTGTACTTTACCATGGTAACCCTGCTTTCTTAAAAGAAAAGCTAGCATGACTCAGGGTACCTTCTGACCTGCTCTAGCATGTAAACTACATGCAGCAGTAAAGTCCTTCCTTCTGCAATTAGGACTTTCATTGTACATGCAGAAGAGCAGCATGTAAACTCATACGAGATCCCACAGCACACTTGAATACAGGTCAGAGGCATTAATAACAGAGCATCCCACGTGGACTGGCAGATTGGAATCCACCTGCTTGGCTTCTGAATGTGCAAGACTGTGCATATGTGGAAACAGTCACACTCAAGGCCGGCACACAGCATTCTTGGGCAAATGCCAGGATCCAAGCAGCACCCACTGCTGTAGATGCCAGACCCTGTCTGCCCCCTCTCTTTTTTTGCCAGATGGTGACAGAAGCCATTGGGTTCTGACAAGACACTCCTGAACTAATGCTCCATTTCATGGCTTAGTTAGCCATGAAGGACTGCACAATTACGAGGGGAGAAGCACATGTTGAGGAAGCAAGGTGGAAATATAGAGTGGGAGAAGGTTGTGGCCCTGAGGACTGTTTCACCCAGTTCGTGGAAAAGCACCTTAATTTTGCAGGAAAGGCACACCCTTATTCCACACATGTTCTGCTTCTGAGAAAATGCTATGAGATCAGCTGTTGCCACTCCCCTGCCTGCAAGCCATGTGGAAGGAGCTTCCCTACGTTCTTATAATTCCGGTCTAACACATCCAATCCAGGTGCAGCTTCTGCTAGCAGTGTAGCTCCTGTTGGTCCGGGTGGCAACAGCAAATATGCACACCCCATTCCTGCCTCTTGCAGGACATCTTTGGGAGAAGAAAAGGCTAAGGAGTAAACCCTACACAAATCCCGAGTGGAGTCCCTAAGACAGTTAGAATCATAGAATAGAATCATAGAATCATAGAGTTGGAAGAGACCACAAGGGCCATCGAGTCCAACCCCCTGCCAAGCAGGAAACACCATCAGAGCACTCCTGACATATGGTTGTCAAGCCTCTGCTTAAAGACCTCCAAAGAAGGAGACTCCACCACACTCCTTGGCAGCAAATTCCACTGTCGAACAGCTCTTACTGTCAGGAAGTTCTTCCTAATGTTTAGGTTTAATCTTCTTTCTTGTAGTTTGGATCCATTGCTCCGTGTCCTCTGCTCTGGAGCAGCAGAAAACAACCTTTCTCCCTCCTCTATGTGATATCCTTTTATATATGTGAACATGGCTATCATATCACCCCTTAACATCCTCTTCTCCAGGCTAAACATGCCCAGCTCCCTTAGCCGTTGCATCTTCTTCCAGCAACTCCTGCAGCCAAGCTGGTGTCAAATGTATTGCTCTGCTTTCCTGTGAACCACATCAGCAAGTCCAAGAGGGGAAGGGGTCTTGTCGTCTGAGCAGCCTAGGACTGCCATACACACTGCCTAGGCTTGGATACCAGAGAGATCATTTCAGTGCTGCAAACACTCAAAGTCTCGCACAACACAGGATCAAATCTTGAGCCCCATGAAATGCCAAGTGATAATGAATCCCAAAGTTTTTTTCCTTCACCCCAGCAGAGAATTGGGGACATGGGCAGTTTCTCACCATTTAGCCCATTGTTGTTTTCCAGTTCTGCCAATGGTGTCTTTACGATATATGGTTTATTTACACATATATACAACCTGAGCCTACAAATAGATGAGTTCACCTCCAGACTGGATTATTGTAACTCGCTCTACATGGGGCTGCCCTTGAGACTGACCCAGAAACTCCAGCGGGTGCAGAATGCTGCAGCGAGACTCCTTACGGGGTCTTCGCTGCGAGATCACATTCACCCAGTGCTATACCAGCTGCACTGGCTCCCGGTGGAGTACAGGATCAGGTTTAAGGTGCTGGTTTTAACCTTTAAAGCCCTATACGGCCTAGGACCCTCGTACCTACGGGACCGCCTCTCCTGGTATGCCCCAAAGAGAAACTTACGGCCTTCAAATCAAAACATCTTGAAGGTCCCAGGCCACAGAGAGGTTAGGCTGGCCTCAACTAGAGCCAGGGCTTTTTCGGCTGCGGCTCCAATCTGGTGGAACACTCTGTCACAAGAGACTAGGGCCCTGCGGGACTTGACATCTTTCCGCAGAGCCTGCAAGACAGAGCTGTTCCACCAGGCCTTTGGCCAGGGCACAGCCTGACTCCCTCCCTCGGCAATCTTCGCGGAGCTCTGGCCCAATGGTTGCCAGTGGCTTGATTTGAATTAATTTTATAATGAATGATTTTAGAGTGTTGTTTGTGCTGTACTTCTGTACTGTTTTATTGTTGTTAGCCGCCCTGAGCCCGGCTTCAGCTGGGGACGGCGGGATATAAATAAAAATTTATTATTATTATTATTTCACTATGCACAGTGAAAGGAGACTGATGAACTGGCATGGGAGGCTTTTCCTAACATTCAACACCAAACTTCTCAGCTTCCATTCCAATACTCTCCTGCATTTTTTTTTCCTGAATGTTTAAATCTGAAACTTGAGCAAAGAAAAAAAAAGTATACCGACGGTAAAACTGGCCAGCCCCTGGCAATTAACAATGTATTTAAAGAAATGTTCTTTACCTCAAGACATTGCTCTGCTTCCACCAATTCTCCAAATTCAGAGGCACCAAGCCATTAAAAAAGAGAAAAGAATGCCCCTTCCCTTTCATGTTCACAGGGAAACTTATTTTATCCAAGCTTGTTCCCTCAGGCAAGAGTCACAGCAATGCTGCGTAGCATAAAACATACACACAGCCTCCTGCCAACTTCTCTAGCAGCCGATTGTAATGTGCCAAACCAACTGATGCGGATCCCTGAATCTCATTCTGACAAAGCCAAACACCTGCCCTGGTTGTTCAGGTAGAGCTGTTGTAATGAAGATTCAGGATTGGAGGGGGGGGTTGTTGAAAATGCATTTTATCCATACTTGTACTCTGTCTGCTTAGCAAACATGAAAGGCTATTCATTAGCAAAGGGTCAGCTGTAAAGCTACACAAGAGGGAAGCCATTGTGGTCTCAGCTATAACAGGCCCAAATAAAAATTTCCCATTTCTATCTAAATGTGTCAGAGGTCATTTGAAAGGTGCCCTTCCTTCGTCGTACGCCGCAGCTTCGAGGCAGTCAGAGTACTGTTGGCAGAAACCTGAGTACTAGTTTCCTGCCAGGATAAATGAATTAATTTGCTCTGCTTTCCTTTATTAATTTCCATAGTGCACACAGCAAACCATCATGGTTCTCGTTTGTCTCTCTTCATGTATATCTAGGTCTCCAATTGCTCATGTTCAAACATGGCGTCACAAGGGGAATGCAAGTCTACTGCTCTCTTGCATCTCCTTTGCAACATGGGACATCATCATGATTTGACATCATTTTGTTTACCCTCCCCTCCCCAAAGCCAGGCTGGGGAAAGCTCCGCACATTATGATGTCATGACACTTGTTGCCTTTTAATGGGCATTCCCAAACAGACCTGGCCCAGAGAAGCAGGTTGACACCAACCTTGCTTCCCTCATATCATCTTCCTTGGGCCTTTTTCTGCTACACAGCATAGAATAGAATTGCTAGCTGAAACCAACGGCAGGGCTCATTACGTCCAGGCCCCAAATCGATTTTGCAAGGTAGGGTGAAAAATGAAATATGTAAAATAATCCGAAAGGAGAGTACCTCTGAGCATGAGCAGGGATATTTTCAGAGTGCAAAAGTAGCAGTCAAAATCGGCTGTCTAGAAAAGCTCCTCCTTTGAAAGCAGACGTCTGCCAATGGAAACCCACAGGGAACAGGGAGAAACACAGATAGAGAAAGGTCAAGGGCTGTCCTTAACAAAACAAACCTGAGATTTAGGGATCATACACACTTCTGTTTGTCCCATGATTTATAGGGTCCAATGGGTTTTTCTTTTATCCCGCCGTTTTCCTTGGGGAAACCTGCCGTTTACTGCCGAATCAGAACAAACATCAATCGGGTTTTCTACAGATTGACATTTCTTCTGATTCATCAGTAAGCAGCAGGTATTTCTGGGGAAAGCAGCACAAAATAAAAACCTCTCAGGTCAATGACTAGGAATCCCAAGACAAACAGAAGAAAACATGAGGCAAACGAAAGTGCGAAAGAGCCCAGAGTTTTCTTTATCCACCCCCATTTCACTCCAGAGGGCAAAAATGCAGAATGCCCCTTGTTTATGGCAGAGTTACGTTTCTTCCAATGTTGAATAAAAGGGGATACTCCATTGGCTCTGGATGAGGACACAGGAGTGCTGCAGTGAGGGGAGAAGTTACATCTGGTGAAATTTTCCTTGCTAGTTCACTCCTAGAAGCGCAGGACCCCTTACAGAATCTGGCAGCCCCCTGTGCAAGCTCACTGCTTTTTATTGAATCTCCCTGCAGTTGCTTGCTTGTTTCTTTAGAGCATGTTTGATTAGCAAGATTTAGCTGCCTCTTCCTCTTTTTTTACTGTGGGATATATTTGTCTAATGGGAAATATATATTTTTTTCTCTCTCTTTCTCAAAAGCTACCAAATTGTAATGCTAATCTATAAAAATAGCTAGCAGGACAAGGGGGGGAGCCCAGTCGTTATGTTCTGTAATCCCTCTTTGAGAAAATGTTCAAATAGTCATTTTGAAAAGTTGTTCTCACTCGTACCAGAGACAGCTGTTCTTCACACATACTGCAAATGTTTCTTTTGAATTCCTGAGGACACACAAGTTTTGATTCGAAGCCAGGATCTCTCGAACTGGCAAAAACTAAACACACCCAAGGCTGCTGTTTTTACTGTCGCAACAAACTTTCTTCCACATCTTACAAGGGTAAACCTTTTACCCCCATATCCCACATTGCATGATTAGTCAAATAGCTAATGTCTTGTCCAAGCAAAACACATTTTGTCATTTCTTGAAAATGTTACCTTTCACAGAAGTATAGTATTTCTGACCAGCAGGGAACATATGTCAACATTATCTATTATTACACAATGTCAGAACCAGAAAGAGAAGGTGGGTGGTGGTGTGAAGAACAACTTGAGCAATTTTCTAAAACAGGCATTTGAGAAGTACAAAGCCAGAATGTTTTGTCTGATTTTAGCTGTGTCAGCAACCTGGTCCTCCCTCTCCCACCGACCACCAGAGCAAGACTAACACAGCGACGAGTGACCCACTGCCTAGTTTGTTTGTTAGTTAGAGCCAAACGTTTGCTACATTAGAATGTTTGAAAAGAACAGCGCGCGCGCGCGCACACACACACACACACACCCTTTCAACAGAAGAAAAAGAGAACCTAAAATGTGTGACTAACTGGGAAAAGTCAAACCCACTAGCTAAGGGAAGCACTGAGATTTTAGAGAATTCACATTCTGACCCTATTTGTAGATTTCTAATCCCCATTCTGTGCGATTTATAGGGTACTTCACTCTGTGCAGAATTTCCATTCATCTCTCTGCTTGACAGAGACATACATGGGCAAGTGGTATCAGTGCAACTGGATTCACGCAGTAAAGCAGGTTTGAGGGGCCCCACCTTTCTCCAGCATAGCTGCTGTATTTGTGGCTGTGCACTAGAAAACCCAGGGAAGAGACATCTTTCTTGAATGTCCCCAAATTCCATAGACTTAAGCAAAACATATTTCAAGATAAATGCACTGAGGAACACAAAAGGCAGGCCAACTTCAGACAATGACAGCAAATCAAATAAGAGTTTGAAAACCACTGTTCTTAGGATCAAGATAATAATCTTAGGCCATCCATTTCTGATTCAGGCTTACAGCACATTCATAGAGAACAGACGGCCCATTCCCATGGCACTGAATCTTTGGCACCCATCAGGATAAGTACTGTACTTGGAAATCCTGCGGATGCTGCTATTCGGTTAGCTATTCTGTTTATGTTATGTCTTTCTTCCGTCATAGGAGCCTAGATGGTGTGCATGTGGTTCTCATGTGGTCTTCTGACCCACTGTCATAGTCTCGTTGCTGAGCAACAACAATGTACAGCTCAGTGGATGGGGAGGCCAGTCAACCAGAAGAGACTCTGAGGTGTACGCCTGGAGGCAGAGGCAGCATCTGAAGTCAGATCCAGACCTAGGGTTGGAAGAACAGCAATTCACACGTTCAGATGGTCCAGGGGTTAGGGAATCCAATGGTCAAGACCAGCAGGAAGCAGCAAGATAGGACCAGGAACTACAAGCATTGTCAGCATCTGACCGCTACTGGAAGCTCTGCTTCAGAAGGCTGAAGCCAGCTGGTTCTCATCAGCGCCTTCCTCTCTGAGTCCTTGAAGGCTGATCAGCTGCAGGTGGAGCCACTCTGCCTTCTCCACCTTCAGGCACAGTTGACTGCTGGTCCATGCTTAAGGAAGCTGACATCACCAAACGCCTTCAGGCCATGTCCTGCTTCCACAGCCTATGACCATGGTTGTGGGAATAGGCCCTCTGTCCCACCCCTAATTGTGTTGTATGCATCAGTAAGAGTAATCTGAAGCAGCCCTGAAGGAACTTGCAGTTTTTTTCAGAAAACATTTTAGCTCCCCCAAAACACTGCTTTTGCCCCGGAAAATGAAACAGACAAACATTTGTTCAGCTCTATATAATTCTTTATAGGTGGTTTTTGTCTTCCAAAACCACATCCCTTGCATTACTGCCACCACTACCCAATATACAGATTATTAACTCAGTTTTCCAGCAATTATATGCTTTGCATATAGCAACATGTCTGAATCGGAAATGGCATTAGATGAATATGAATATGATAGATATAGATATATACACACACACACATAATTGAGGTGAAGTTTCTTGGGTTCACACAGTGGAATATACTTTATAGCTGCCCAGTAAATGCTATAAATTGATGTTTTCAACAGCTGTGAGTCAGAATTAACTTTTCACATAGACAGCTAAACTATCTCACACATATATACTGCATCCCTTGACATACAGATTATTCCCTCAGTTTCCCAGCAATTATTTGCTTTGCATATAGCTACATGCCTAAATCAGAAACAGCACGGTAGGAAGATGTATACATAAATTCATACTGAAGTGAAGTTCATTGTGTTTATACTTAACACAGGCAAATACAGTGGTACCTCGGGTTACAGACGCTTCAGGTTGCAGACGCTTCAGGTAACAGACTCCACTAACCCAGAAATAGTACCTCGGGTTAAGAACTTTGCTTCAGAATGAGAACAGAAACCGCGCTGCGGCGGCGCGGCGGCGGCGGGAGGCCCCATTAGCTAAAGTGATGCCTCAGGTTAAGAACAGTTTCAGGTTAAGAACAGACCTCCAGAACTAATTAAGTTCTTAACCTGAGGTACCACTGTACACCTTTATAGCTGCCCAGTAAAAGTTATCATGTATTGAACAAGGTAAGGCACTCTAAGGTGGAGTAGAGGATGAACTGCAGATAAGGTAATAGCCAATATTTACATTGTCACTGTTACAGAGGACACAGTCCCACAATCTGAGGAGACCCCTAATTTAGAAAGCTTATGATTGCATGACTGGGAACCTTAAATATACACCTCAATATGTGAGCAGGTGCTCTGCTGCCCATCTCCCACCCATACGTTCCCACACAACTATTCATATAGTGTTAATGCACAACTAAAGCATGATGCTGATAACACTGAGGTTGCAAGTTCAATCCCTGCATGGGACAGCTGCATATTCCTGCACTGCAGCGATTTGAACTAGATGATCCTCAGGATCCCTTTCAACTCTTCAGTTCTATGATTCTATCCAAGGGTAGGTTGGGTAGAGCGTCTCCGATCAAGGCCAGGTTCCAATTCCAATTTATTGTATAGATTTAAGTTATCATATTTGATGTAATGTTTCATGGTAGTTTTGAGAAACTGCATGACGGTAAATATCATTTGAACATACAATACTAGCTCTGACTGCAATCCTATTTATAATTGCCCATTGAACTCAATTTGGCATACTTCTGAGTAGGCAGCCTAGGATTGCACCAAATATGATTAGTTGTATATGTTTTGGTAGACTTTTCAAACACAAGGATAGAGTTGAGGGGTTTGCATTGCAAAGGCATGCAGGAGGTCTAATCCTGCCTGCATTCAACATCACTAGCAATAGACCCACATTACTTCTTTATATATAATCAGTTATTAAAATATTTGTACACTGGTTGTGATTTCAAGTAGGATTCTTTTGGGCACCACATGTCTAATTGCCATGTGAATCAATCAGCTATTGCTGTTTAAGAACACATAAATTTGATACCCGAATTTCAAAATAATTGCTCCCTTTTTTAGCTGAAACTTTTCTCACCAGAATTGACATGTACAAGCAAACAAGCCTAAAATCTGCTATGGATTTATGTTGAATTTCCACATCCAAATGTCTATACTAGGGCTGTTGCTCATCTGAAGAAATTATAGTTGATTGATTGTTTGGGCTTTAATCAATCAAATAATTAAATCTACATAAATCTGCATATTAACAAAAATGAATTAAATAGTAATTCTAAAGGACAAAAAGCATTATTTCTTCATATTTAGATTCAGCATTCATGCCACAGCAGGCACCATTTCAGAAAAGACATTCCATCTGTGTGCGAGAGAAGGAAGGATCCTTCTCTCACACATAGAAGAAAGGCAGGAACTTTCAAAAGAATTAAAACAACAACAGCCTCCTGTCTGATTAGTCAGAGCCACCTTTTAAACTGATATATCTAAATGGTTAATCTACTAAATGTCACAGCACTGGTCCACCTACAGATGTAAAATTAAGAATTCAAGCACTGCTTCAACTTCAGAGACTGACAGTGCCATCCTATCCATGTTTCTCAGAAGCAAATCCAAGCATATTCAGTGCAGCTTACTCCCAGGTAATTTAGGATTGCAGGCTGAATTATATAGCCCACCAGCAGTGCTGTATGTCTCTGGTGCTATGTGTATTACACGTTATCCAGGGGATTCATAATAAACTTGACACATGAACCAATCTCTCATTGGTTCTAAAAGATCCCAGAGGTTTGCTACAGACTGGAAGGCAGAAGACCTTTGGCCATTAGGATGGAGCAGAATGTGTTCCTAGAGGAAATTGTGAGGATTCCCTCCATTTCCTAAGAAGGGAATGCATATGGGTGATTTGGTGTATTCTTAAAACAGTTCTGGAATTCCATATTCCTGGGCATAGAAGTTTGAATTCCACACTGCATTGTTAAGAACTGGAAACTTGCATCCGATCCTTGCTCTCGGGATTGGGTGTAGGGCTGTGCTTTGAGCTCTGTCTCCAGGAAAAGAGATGATAAAAGAGATGAAAAGATAGTAGCAAAAACATAAAAGACACGACTGCATTCTTTCAAAATTACAAAGTGAGCTATGAGCATTGATGAAATAAAACACCAATCTTTTTATTAAAATTATCTAATATTCTAATCTTTTCCTGGGGGTTTATCCTATCTCTCAGAAATAGAAATTACGTACAGAAGTGACCGAGCACCACACTGGATGCTGCTGACAACATAAACATAAGTTTATCCAGAAGCATTAGAGGTTCATGCAAAACCAAATAAAACCCAACTGGATTTAAAGCTTGTGGTCAGTTCAAGAAACCACAACTAAAACAGTTTGTTTATCCAGCGGAGTATTACAGCGTAGCGTGAGTGTGTAGACTTTTTGCCAACTGTATTTATTTATCTCAGAGTTATTTAAAATTACAGCCATAGGATTAAAGGCAAAGAAAACGAGATCTGTGCACGTCCAGGGATGTTTCGATATACAAAGCGTGTTCTCCTTCGTGGAGAGCACGTGTTGCGGTGGGGGCCGCCAGGACACTCCAAAGTTGGGGGCGGGCTAATTGTTCGTTGGCCACTGATGTGATTGGGGCTTCCCTTGTTGTTGGGAAGAAGTTAATGTTGCCATTTGTTGATTGACAGCCAGAAATGCTAAAACTCCTTGCACGAGGCTAGGGCTTCCTCTTTTCGACCGTGCATCGGATTGCCCGTCCCCCCCCCCCCCTAGAATTAGGGTTGTTCGCTTTGACCTTGCTATGTCTGTCATGGGGTCGTCTGCTCTTGGGGCAGGGGCCTGGTAGGAATTTTGTCCATCTGGCTGATTGGCTGGGGCCATTTGGTTTTTGCCTACTGCGTAGCAAATCATCACAACTTGTAAGGTTGCGGTTAGGCATTGGTTTATGGTTTGGTTGGTTGAGGGGAAGTGGTTGAGTGCCTGCCCTTGGTAGGTTGAGTGCCTGCCCCTCTAATGCTGCTGCTGCAAGGGATTCCGTTAAAGGAATTGGGGGCTAACTATTGCTTGTCCACTCTGTCAAGGGGGCTCGGGCCATAGCAATGAGCTCCTGGTTGCATTTGGGGTGAGGGCAGGTTCCCTGCTCCGCGTAACCCCCAAGTGTATTCCCCTATTCTGACTTTCGCATCGTGTGGAATGTCAGTCTGTCCCCCATGGTGGGGGCAGATAGTCGCAACCAATGCCTAAGCAACCACTCACAAATTTGTATTTCAATAAAGTTGTGGCCAAAATTATGCCAAAAATCTTAAACAAAAAATTCTGTGTGATGTGTGAGTTATTGGGGTGGCCCTGGGGACCTCGACACGCAAATGGTTCCCTTTGTCACAATTGTTTTTATTGGTTTTGGGGTTTTTTAAAAGGCTTACATAGAGGCTTCATGATAAGAGGGTTATTTGGTGGAATTTCTACATATTTTGTCTCTAGTTCAGGGCAGCTGGTTTCTTTCCTCTCAGAGGAGAAAGTATATTTATCACTCCAACAGTGACTCAAAACAAACAGGAAGTCTTCATCAGCAGACTCCAGGGCAAAGCAGATACTAAGGTACTGGCAGAAAGGAAACAGGTCTCAGGCTGTGGAAGACAGGCTTGCAGTGTGCATATTGCAGAAAGCCAGATTAGAGAGAGCCATAAAATTATTTCAAACCATTCCCCCCACTCCAGGATGGGACATTTCCCACAAGAACTGTAGGGGGCCATTCTTTTTGACACAGTGTCCTTTTACTACACTTCTCTTCTGCATGTGAACTGGGGAATGTGACCTGGCTACCTAGGGGCCCATACTTTTCTGTGAATCTATGTGCCAAAGAGGAAACGTGAGGCAAAGTGTTCTAATGGTTTCTCTCTCTCTCTCTCTCTCTCTCTCTCTCTCCCACACACACACACACACCTCCCTTTTGATGCAGCTGCTCCGAGGAAAACCACTTTTTCCGCCCACGAGAGTTCTCTGACCGATTACTTCATGTAAATGCAAAATTAGCCAATAAAGTAAATCCTCTTGGTAAGTTTAAGGCAGGGGGGAAATGGCAGTTATTAAAATAAATACAGCTCCTAGACGATTGTTTTTAAAATATCGTGTTGGAGGGCAGCGGTCATTATTGTTCACTGAAACATAATCTCCAAGGGTGACTGGAATGCGTCTGAAGAATGGAAATATATCGGCTGCTAAAACACACATAAATAAATGTTAACAACCCAGGGGCCAACACTGACTTTATAGATCCTTATCTTAGGCTGAGCACAGTGCCTCGGCCTAGATACCTCTGTTGATGCTGCTTTCTTCTTTGAATTTTTCTGTGTCTGAATAATACTTTGGGACACTGTGGACAATAAGGAAGGGCTTTTTCCATGTAATCTTGCCTGGATTAAATTATGCCTCCTGATGGTGGGTGCATTTCTTTGGTACAGTATGTTCGTTTGCCCACAATGCACACACCAAGCAACGGATTCATCCTCGAAGTTTCCAAACTTGTACAGTTTCTGAATGGAACTGGCATGCGGACTTAAAAGCTTTTTCTTCCCTCTGATATGGATGTAAGCAAACAGTAAGGAGGTTGCTTTTCCTCACCGAAACAAGTCCTCAGTGACGTAATTATGTTTCTAAGTGCAGTATTTAAAGGGAGTTTAAATGAAGTACAAAATTTGGGGCACATGGTGGCGGGGGGTGGATCATAGTATAACCCCTCCTTCAATCTTCTCCCCATCTTTATCTTGGACTGTGCACGCACTGTACTATTTGCAGATCCGATGCACAGGCAGCCTGCGGAGGAAGAAATGGTTTAGAGCAGTAGTTCTCAATGAGGGATCCAGGGACCCCTTCGGGTCAGCGGAATGCACCCAGGGGGTCCGCAGCCCCATCCCTTGCCTCCCCCACATTTTATTCAAAAAAATGCTTTGCGGAGGTAACTACAATAGAGCTATCAAAATTTTCAAAAGTAGGGGGTTCACGGCTTGGCTTTTGGAAAACAGGGGGTCCTCAGTACAGTGGTATCTCAGGTTACAAACGCTTCAGGTTACAGATGCTTCAGGTTACAAACTCCGCTAACGCAGAAATAGTACTTCGGGTTAAGAACGTTGCTTCAGGATGAGAACAGAAATTGCACGGTGGCGGCACAGTGGCAGCAGGAGGCCCCATTATCTAAAGTGGTATCTCAGGTTAAGAACAGTTTCAGGTTAAGAACGGACCTCCAGAATGAATTACTTAACCCGAGGTACCACTGTAATTAGCTAATTGAGAACCACTGGTTTAGAGGATGTCTTCAGGCCGACAGACAGTGGCAGGCAGCTGTCAGGGAGGGGCTGCAGTGCGTACCAGGTCTTCCTGCACTGGTATAGATAGCCACAGCTTACTGAGAGGCTGTCAGGGTCTGGGCAGAGGAGGAATGATGGAGACCGCCTCCCCATCCTGACCCTTCCAGGGAGGAGGAAGAGGAAGATATTATAGATTAACAACAGGGTTTGAGGGAGGTCACAGCTCAGAAGCAGATGAGGAGAAAAGTTGGGAAATCATGGGAAAGCCAGAGCAGCACCTGGCTGACACATTGTCATTAGAAAGCGTTCCATCTCCCAGAACCCGGTGAGTCTTAAAAGTAGGAGAGCAAAGAGCTTGAAGACAGAGGGCACTTAGCAGCAACCGTAGAGGAGGTGATAATTATGACAAATGAGGAAGTGGGAGAGACGGAGGGTGGAGATTCACTCTGGACAATGCCATTATCCAAGAGGCTGGGTTATTTAGCCTCTCTCTGTAAAGATTGAAATAAAAAAGAAGAAACTTTTCCTTGCCTTTATACTTTCCTGGGCAACCAGCCGGGAGCCTCTGACAGTATCCTGACAGAGAGGCAAGGTGGCAAGGAGTGATGCTAATTGTGATGGGCCAACTAAATATTTTTTCCAAGCACGTAAAGTTGAATGCTCACAAGTTAAATGTGCGCAAATTGTGAGTTACCTGTATATATTAAAATGAATTGTGGATATCCATAACCCCGTAAGGTAGCACATTCTAGTTCCCATTTTTTTCCTAAATGGACCAGAACTAGAGTTGTAGTGACTTGCTGTTTATCTAAATAAAAACCTATTTTCCAAATAAATTTTAAAAATTAAAAAATTGTCCAGTAGCACCTCAATGGGTTTGACTCAATGGGTATGGTAAACAATCACCCATCTCCTTCTACCCTTCTGAGAAAAACCCCACTCCACCCTCCCAGGTCTGGTGACTTCTGTTTCAGTGTATCTGAAGAAGTGTGCATGCACACGAAAGCTTCTACCCAGAACTAACTTAGTTGTTCTCTAAGGTGCTACTGGACAATTTTTTAAAAAATAAATAAATTATTTTGTCTGCATCAGACCAACACAGCTACCTACCTGAATCTATTTCCCAAAGATCTCCAGGGAAGGAGAATCTCGACTTAAAGTTAAGACAGACTATTTTAAAGGGTGAAACATTAAACGCCTAATACTAACTATTGCTTCCCCATAATGCGGCCCCTTCACACATTACACTTTTGCATGTAGGGAAAAGGATGAAACCTGCATATAGATGGTTATGAGTGACAGGCTTGTGTCCATGTGTTTTGCTTCATCTACACACATTAGGTCCAGTCGTGACCGACTCTGGGGTTGCGGTGCTCATCTCGCTTTATTGGCCGAGGTAGCCGGCATACAGCTTCCGGGTCATGTGGCCAGCATGACCAAGCCGCTTCTGGCAAACCAGAGCAGCACACGGAAACACCGTTTACCTTCACGCTGGAGCGGTACCTATTTATCTACTTGCACAGGCGTGCTTCCAAACTGCTAGGTTGACAGGAGCAGGGACCAAGCAAAGGGAGCTCACCCCGTCACGGGGATTCGAACCGCCGACCTTCTGATCAGCAAGCCCTAGGCTCTGTGGTTTAACCCACAGCACCACCCGCATCCCTTCTACACACATTAGGAAGCTGCAATTAGCTATAGTTTCTCATCTGCACTTGTGATTAAACAGAGATAAAAAGATAGTCATACACCTGCTTACCTTGCAATATTTATATATTTTTTAAAAAGAAACAACCTATGTGCAGGTTACACATCACACCTAAAGGCAGTGCTTTCCGTGTACGAAAACTGCAGTGTTTGAAATGGCCCATAGTGAAGCCACCGGCATAACAAACACTGTGGTTAAATGTCACATATTTAAAATCTAGTATCTAAGATGTTTACTTGATAGGCTAACAAGAAGGGTTATGCATGCAACTACTGCAGTCTTGTTCAACTCAGCAACAACAAGCAATCTAAAATAAAGGCCAGCTCTGTCTGTGTGCATGTCTATATTTTTCCCCCTCTCAGTTCAGTGATTACAGAAAACCCACAGTGCCAGCTTGAGCCTGGCAAGGCAACTAGCACTGCACACAAAAGCAGCACAGAAACATCATTTGAAAATTCACATTGAAATATGACCAATACTTCAAATGTGAGCAGGGTAGCCACTTACAAATCACCAAAATGTGGGGCAGTGCAATTCTTATTTTAATAAAAGAGGATACATGTTTGCATCTTGCGAGTGCTAATTAATTTTCATAAGAGTGGATTTAGAAATCATTACTAAAACTTAATTTAAATAGAAATACAATACCTCTTACCATAGTGGGGAAGACTCTGGCAGGTGGCCTGTGTGCCTGCCCAGTCTGTTGCCCAGGTGCTAAACAATAATGGGAAACTTCAAAGCCCTGCTCACTGTCCTGCTGGTGGTTCATTTTCTTTAAACCAGATTTGGACCAGACACACCTTCAAATGGAGGAGTCCGTCAAATAGAGGACTGTCCTCTGACAGCTCTTCAAATAGGACCCACACACCCACCCTAAATGTGAAGGGAAGTTATTTCACACAGTCACACATTTATCATTCCTTCATTGATTGAGAGACTTTCCATTTGTTTTCTTTTTTTACCTTCTGCTTTAGCTATCACTATTATAAATCAAATAACAATGATCATGGTGAGTTTTAGACACTACCTAAATACTGGAAGAGAAGGCAGAAGCTAGGAGAGCCTACTTATGCCCTTCCTTGCACAACTGGCTTGCAAGGTATGTTAGTCACATCCCCAAATGGAGGAAAAGAGATCAGGGCTTTTGTCCACAATCATCACTCCAGTATAATGTAATGTAATGCCAGCAGTGTGCATTTCCCCACTTTACAGAGTATAAGAGGGAAAGACTGAGTCCTGATTGTCTGCAATCTTCAACTCTTCACAGAGGACAGACAGACAACAGAGTAAAAAGAGGGAAGTAGAGGCAGGGGTGTTTCAGAAAGCAGACAATCTTTGGACAGCTAAGATTGATGGATGTGGTGGCCTGGCCAGTCCTACCATTAGACAGTGTGAGGGAATCAACATAGGCAGCAACTGCTGGCCAAGAGTGACACTCCTCCTGAATATTCACTTTTTTCTATCTGCTGCAGGAAAAACGCTATGTATGCTATCATGTGGCCTGATCTGCTGCCATCACAGCCACCCACCTATCAATTACCTGACATTGTGTCATTCAAAGTTTGAGGTGGAAGCAAGCCTAGATTTATCTTCAATCTTAAAGCTGTATTCCCATAGCATAAATATCAAATATCTGTGACCCTAGCACTTAGTGCTGAGATTTGAGATATGACATCAGGTGACAGACAGGTGAATGTGCTTTGACTAAATTGTGCTTTGCTGGCCCAATTCAGACATGTGGGTGGCAGGCCTATTTAGACCTCCAGACCAGACGTTCCCCACCACTCTCTATCTCTTCCTGCTTCTGGCAGCTGCTAGTGATTATCCCTACCTCCTGTAGCAGCACATTCATGGCATAATATCCTCAAATATTCTGTGGTATCTCAGCCACACCCCGTCAGGTACAGATGGATTTTTATATATAGGTCATCTGTCACCCAGCTACCCCTCATAAACTATTTTTGCTTACATGAACATTAACCAAAATTAACTACAACAGTGTCATTGTGGCTTATAAGTGATATGTCATCCAAGAAGGACCATAAGCACTGCCTTAGGCAAGATGTGCCTAATAACATACATGCTGTGTGCAAATGATGGATCTAGGGTTGATAGGTCGCAACTGGCAAGTCTGGACCTTTAAATGCCCCTCAATATGGCTTCAGAAGCATGGAGAGGAATGTCTGTGTGGATGTGGACTTGGATGAAGCCAACCAGTCTTCTCAGTATCCATTTCTGATGTGCTCTAACCCTGGTCAACCTATTTTCTTGCTCCTGATCCTGGTAAATAATCGAGAAGCCTCCTTGGGGTAGCCTTTCTTCTCCCCCACACGCCACCACTGCTTACCCAGACAGCAAAATATCAGTGAATGTGTTTCAGTGCCGCAATTGCAAACAGATTCAAGTGTTTACACAATGTTGACTTTCACAAGACTGCAAGCTGGGTGGGTGGGGAGTGCACAAATGAAGGGGATGTGGCTATGGTCCGTTACATTCTTGCATCAGAGGTCAGTGCAGGATAGGTGATTGCATTCTAAAGGAAAACAGCAACTGAAGTGCCTTCAGAAACATGTAATTGGCAGCAACATAAACTGCAAGTGTCCTTGAGGAACCTGGGCATCCCGTTTTTTCCCATGAGAGCATAGCAGCCATTTTGGACACCATGATATCGCATGATTTTGCACTGAAATCTTGCCCCTATCCCCCCCAAAAAGTGCTTTTGCAAGGGCACAATCTCAGGTGGCACCCATAAACACATGCATTTGGGGGCACAGTGAGAACACAACCTTTAAAAAGCACATCTTTTGGGCTCTGTGATCTTGCGTAGGTCACCTTACTCACATAGGAGCATGGACTCAAAGATGCACATCCCGGTTTTGGGACTCACCATGTTGAAGGGTGTGCAGGAGGACTAGGAAGAAATCCTTGGTTTATAGGAACCACAAGGAGAAGGAGTATTACAAGTGTACAAGAAAGTCCTTCTTTTCATCTGATGAAAATATATGGGAGGGTATGAAAATATATGGGAGGGCCTTTCCTCCCGACCCTTTGATGAGGGTGCTCATCATGCTTCTCTACTTTCTCATGCACATAATATATTTTGAGCACATGGCTTCCACCCAGGAATCCTGGGAACTGATGTTTGTTAAGGGTGCTTGACACTGTAGCTCTGTGATAAATAACCCACAGTCCCCAAGATCCTTTGTGGGAAAGCTACATGTGTGGATGTGGCCAACAGCAGAGGTGGGGAACCTGTGGCCCTCCAGGTGTTGTTGGATTCAAACTCCCATCAGCCCCAGCCAGCATAGCTAATGCTCATTCTATGGGAGATGTAGTTCAACAGCATCCAGAGGGCCACAGGTTCCCCATGATGTAGAGGCAGGCTATCAGGCCTTGTACCAGGCTGCAATCTATCAGCTATAGATATAGCACTCAAATACAGTCGTACCTTGGATCCTGAATGCCTTGCGACTCAAACATTTTGGCTCCCAAATGCCACAAACCCAGAAGTGAGTGTTCCAGTTTGCAAACATACTTTGGAACTAGAACATCCGATGTGGCTTACGCAGCTTCCGATTGCGTGCAGAAAGCTCCTGCAGCCAATCAGAAGCCGTGCCTTAGTTGTCGAACATTTTCAGAAGTCAAACAGACTTCCAGAAACAATTCCGTTCGACATCCAAGATATGACTGTAACCATATTCTGGTTGCTCAACAATAGGCCTCAAGCATACTTAGAATCAAGTGACCAGCCCTGTATAACAGTTTGGAGTGCAATACCCACACAAATATTTCCTCAACACCTATTTTCAACTCCAGTATCCTAATGGTGGTAGAAGAAGAGAAGAAGAAGAGTTTGGATTTGATATCCCACTTTATCACTACCCGAAGGAGTCTCAGAGCGGCTAACATTCTCCTTTCCCTTCCTCCCCCACAACAAACACTCTGTGAGGTGAGTGGAGCTGAGAGACTTCAAAGAAGTTTGACTGGCCCAAGGTCACCCAGCAGCTGCATGTGGAGGAGCGGAGACCCGGTTCCCCAGATTACGAGACTACCGCTCTTAACCACTACACTACACTGGCTCTTTGGTAAAGAAAAGAGTGCAGGTAAAACAGCCAAACAGTCTACAAGGTTTCATATACACTACTGCATACAATAGCTTGTGGTTTCTGATCCCTGAAAAGGGCAAACAAGTATGTAATGCCAAAGCATGGTATTGAGATAAGAATATCAGCATGTAACTCTCCTTGAATGTGGAAAATTCAGCCACCTGGATTCATTATTTTTAGCCTATTGTGATTTTCTTTGAACACCCTACAGGAGACAAGTAGTAAAAAAGGCCCTCCCTATTTATATTTGAACTTGCCCACAATAGGCATCCATTCTGACTGGTCCTCAGGGATTGTGCATTATAATGCCCTGGCCTGGCCTACAGGAACCTGCAGACTCCAGGGAGTCTTAGGACCGGCTGTGAGGCTCTCTGAACAGCAACAGGCAGAATTTCAGGGGAGTGTGAATGAGTTTGTTCCAAAGCAGCAGGTCAAGTACACAAGCCCAAATGGGCAGCTGCACAGACACTGCCAAACCACATCTCTCTGCAATGTACTGTATTATGTGGACCACACTAATTCATTGGTTCACTGATCTTCTATCTATCTTTCACCCCACAAGTCCATTGAATCTTTTGGAAGGAAACTCAAATGTTATAGGGAAGTAATGAAATCCCCAAGCCTCACCCTCTGATTCCCCCCAATTTTAAGGTAAAAGGTAAAGGTACCCCTGCCCTTACGGGCCAGTCTTGCCAGACTCTAGGGTTGTGCGCTCATCTCACTCTATAGGCCGGGAGCCAGCGCTGTCTGCAGACACTTCCGGGTCACGTGGCCAGCGTGACAAGCTGCATCTGGCGAGCCAGCACAGCACACGGAACGCCGTTTACCTTCCCGCTGGTAAGCGGTCCCTATTTATCTACTTGCACCCCGGGGTGCTTTTGAACTGCTAGCTTGGCAGGCGCTGGGACCAAACGACGGGAGCGCACCCCGCCACGGGGATTCGAACCGCCAACCATGCGATCAGCAATTTCCTAGGCGCTGAGGTTTTACCCACAGCGCCACCCGCGTTCCCCCCCCCCATTTTAGCCACATCCTATTGCCCTGTACTTCAAGAATGCATTCCAGGAAAGTAGAAGCACTTCAGTAGGACATGAGGGAGTGTGGCCTGAGGAGAAAGGGGTGTAGGCCATGGAGGAGGTAAGGCTGGTGGAGACAGTACTGAGTGCCAGACGGAGGGGCCTGAAGACTACATTTGACTCCCAAGCCAGAGATGCCCCAACCTCATGGGTGTAGCCAGAGGGGGTAGGGAGAAGCAGCTACCCACCCCTAAATCAATAAAAATCAATAAAAATACATAGGTAACTGAGGTTCTGCCAATCCTAACAAAAGGCCTGCTCCCCCTAACAAAACTCCTGGCTACATCCATGTCCAGCCTTCACTTAGATTCCCCAGCTGAGCCCTTAGGAACTACTCTATCTGACTCATGCGAATGCATGTACTCTACTACTGAACTCCTCTTGTGTGTCTCATCCTGCTGTTTTGTTTTGTGAAAAGGAAGGATTATTCCATAAACAAAGGAGATAAACAAAGACAAAGTTTTGCACAAATTTTGCCTATACTAGATTTGCAAAGGTAGAAATAATTGCTGTGATTTAAATAGACATACAAGGTATCTTACCATACTTGGGAAGACTGACCTGCTCAGTCAACTGTTTAGCGTCCCTACTCTTTATGATTCTTTATGACCTTTAAACTGGATCCAAACGGACCACCCTTTATATAGAGGAGCCCTTCAAATATAGAATTACCCTTTGACAGCACTTTTGGATAGAGGACTGTCCTCTGTAAGGTGGGGCACATGCATTTTACATCACTGGGGTAAGGAGAAGCAGAATCAAATACGTATGTTCTCTCTTTAGGCACAGAATGTGAAAGAAGTCCAGAAGGATTACAGCTCCCCAAAGGACAAGTGCGTTAGCATTAAAGTTTGGGATGTATGGCTATGGGCTTCACTCACTAGTATCGCTCTGGAAATGTCTTCTTTCCCTTGATGTTCAGAGCAGTCCTCTGCTTAGCTGACATCAACTCAACTCTTCTCCTCCATGGTTAAGTTCTCTGCCCAAGCCTATACTGTGGATAGGAGCAGCAGACCACCCAACTGAACAGACACAGATGAGCAGGAGATGATTCAGCTGAAAAGCATATCCTGCCAACGCCCAGGCACATTTCTCTACAGAGCAGAATATGATGTCCAAATTCTCCAATGGCAGGGCTGTGGAGGGCAAAATGCTACCACTGGGGAGAAGAAGTGGGTATCTGTACACAGATACAGAATCTTTAAAGCAGAGATGGGAAGCCCAACAGTGGTTGTCCAAACAGTGCTGGACTATGGTTTCCATTATCCCTGGCCATTGGCAATACTCACTGGGGTTGATGAGAACTGGAGAACCTCTGGAGGGCCACAGATTCCCTATCCCTGTGTTAAAGTTATGACAGCTCTGAAACAGTTTTCTACAGACAACTCTAGGTTCCTGTTGGTTTTTGGTACCAGGACAGGATAAAACCAAATATGGTCTTTCAAAGCAATGTGGTTACTTTGATATTAGATCAGAATACGAATCCTAAATCCAAGGAACAAGTTTAACTAAGGAACAAGTTGAACTAAGGTTAATTTACCCATAAACAGCACCCTTGCCCACTCTGTCAGCTATGCAGACATACACCAGGGTTAATTTATGCAAACAGTACAAACAATTTGGATTAGGTAATGATGTAATGAATAGTAGTTAAAAGATTCAATAGACAATATTCTTCTACCAGCACCTAAGGAATGGAACAACTCTTACCTTTTGCCTTGAGGGTGGGTAAAAACTTATCTTCGAACCGTTATTATTATTGTTCATTAAATTTATATACTGCTCTTCATCTGAGGATCACAGTTCTGTTAAACTACCAAACTGTACCAATAGATATCTTAATCATAACACTGTGAGCTCATCCAGACTTCCTTTTGTGCTGTGTTTCTGTGTACAGAACCATGCTTTAAAGCGCCATGTCCAAGCACTTAATATTATTTTTACCTTGGTACTTTCCCTGGAAACCCACTCTTTACTATCAGAGCAAATCAGAGCAAACAACAATTCACAGAAAACTTGAATTGCCATTTGTTCCAATTCAGCATTAAAGAGCAGGTTTTCCTAGGGAAAGCAATGAAGCAAAAAAAAATAAAAAGCACGTGGACACAGAGCTTTAAAGCATGGCTAAAAGGTATGAATAAGCCCTGCCTTGCTCTCATTTTTGTCCTGCCTCATTCTATTTCCTTCTTACTTACTCCTTTACTACACCCAACTGTGTGAAGATACATCTGAATATCGCAACTTTTGTGGCAGGCATCCCCTTTTGTTCCATAAATAATTCACAACTCTTCCGGATATAAATACAAACAATCAATGCAGGGTTGGTTTATTCAGAACCCAAACCTCATAACATTCTCTGAGTTTACATAAGATTTTGGAAGTCTCAGACAAACACAGGAAGAGCTACACAAACATTATAGTGAAAGGCACAAGGGAAGACATGGGGTGGTATTAACTATGTCACAGACTGCAAAGGCTGAAAAGAAATGCTGTTATGTTTCCAAGCCTGCTTATCACAGGGCATATACAATGCAACCATCTCTTCTTTTCTGTATGGAAACTGTAGTGGCTTCTCCCTTAGTGCTGTGATGGTGCAACAGTCAGCTTATCACTGTAGTACAAAGAAGACTGGGAAGAGCCTTGCTGCATTAGGGGAAAGCATATAAAAAGTTAAAAAGTATATATGTGTGTGTGTGGTGGTATGGTTGGAATAGCAATGAATATTATGAGTGAAAAAGGTAGATGCGTGGAAGCTAATTTGCTAAGTGTGCACACAGGAAAAACGGGGTCTGAATGACGTTTATGATATAAGATCCCTGAGTGGAGCACCCAGGGGAAAAAATCGTCTGACATGGCGTAAAGCAGCTTCCTCTCAATCTCAATCTCTCTCTCTCACGCATGCACAAACATACACATATATTCTGTATATAACTATACTGTGTGTCTGTATAGGTCTACAGCTTGCACTGGCATAAAAAAGGAGGGAGGACTGTGATTCATCTTCAGTGATGTCACAGACACTGTCCAATTGGTACCAATTTGAAGAGTTAGTAAAATGCTGGTTGCACCTCAAAAGGTGCCTCCTGGGGCAATATAGATAGAAGCTTGGGAAAACAGGCTTGGAACTGAAAGCCATGCAACAGGAGAAATAAGTATAAAGTATATGCAGCAAGAGAACAAACATCTGCAGAAGTCCACACTGGCAAGATCACTCTACATTCTTTCTGCCAAGGTACGGAAGGAAGCAGAAGGGGAAACTGAGGCATACACACACACAACCAGACAAAATAATGTTTCATCTTGAGAGTCTATACAAAAGTAAACCAAACTTTTTCCACATATGCAATTAGGTTGCTTATGATGACATTTTAAAGAAATGAATCACGTATGTGGTGAGCATCATTAGTGTTTTTCAAGCATGCATAGCTTGCAAAAATCTTTGCCTTGTCTTGTGACCTCTCCTCACCCTTTTGTCTTTTCTTTTTTTGCTGCCAAGTAATCACCGCTCCCCAAAGGCAAACATGCTCCTATTACTATACATATATTATAATATTATTATAATTATATTATTTTTAGTCAGGTAGCTGATCATTCTCAAGTGTGTAAGCATCACAATCTAAGCATTGATGCTTTAATACTCTGGACATTTTACAGGCTGCTTTAATCCAAGTCATCCTAAGAAATGTTGCTGCCCCAAGTGGTTACACTGTACATTCCAATAACTTAGCCATATCCCCAAGTTATGGCAGGGTGTTAGTTGTACAACGCTTAGGCTACATAACAGTTTATTCCATTTTCACGATACTTAATTTCCACATTATATTTGAGCTTTCACATGAGGTCAAAGCCACTTCCGGAACTATGGTTGAACACAGCACAAGTTTAGCATTCATATCCATATCATTTGCAAACAGATTTTTTTCTGGAAGCAAATAACATGAAGAGGATAGCTAAACTTGCACTATATTCCACTATAGTTCTAGAAGCGGCTTTTATGTTGTGTGAAAGCTCGAATATAATGTGTAATCTAACAGTTTGAGGAAATGGAATAAACTGCCATATGAATGCAGCTCTAGAGTTCAACAACCTGGACTTGAAAACCCAAATATTATATAAGTGCCAGTGTTGATGCCCCTCCAGTTCGCATAGCTGAAAGGAATCTCAACAATCTGCCCAGCCCATTGGGTTGTCTTCTAGTTGCTACAATGTATATTTTTTCTGAAAGGCATCCTGTGTTCTTAACAGCTGCATGACTTCAGGAACATCAGCTGGTAGATTTACCTACTTACCATAAGTTCCTCTGTCAGCTGGGGAAAGCTTCACCCGCTTGCTCCTCAGCTGTTAAATGTGCAAGAGTCCCAAGGAAAAGAAAACTGGCAGTCTTAAGCGGCTTTGCATAAAAAGCACATGAGTATCAGTGGACAAATTGTCCGTTCTTGCCTTACTTCCCACATTCCTAGCTGTGTGCTGAACCACAGATCTGAGAACACAGCATAGAACATCAACACAGAAAGTTGACATTTGGATTAGAACAGTGGTGGCACCAGAAAAAAAAATATGGCAGGAGGTGCACAGAGGATATAAAGTATACTACTGGGGCAGATCCTGCACTTTGTCTGATATTATGATATTTCTGAAAGAGAAATAGCAGTAGAGGGCTCAGCTGACACACACACACACACGCCAGTACATTGTAGGAACACAAATAGGGGTTGCAAGGTGTCACAGGCAAGTGCATCCTTATCACACACCAGAAAGCATGGAGCTTTTTCCAGCTCTGTGTGTTGCCAGGGGGGGAATCAAGAGAGCAGGAGATATCCTCAGGCACTGCACCTAAATGAATGACTTGCTCCCTTAAGTTGAAACCCTGAGCACTAATGAAGGGAAAGCTTGCAGCCTTCTCCTATAATGAATTACTACCTTCCATTGTAAGGTTCTTGAATTGAGCCCCAAGGAGATGCAGTGAACTTTGCACAAAACAAGGGTGCTTGAATGATGAGGGCAGAGGCAGGAGGGGTGTGGAGGTCCCTTGCTCCTTTTTTTGTCCAATATAAAGAAAAAGAAAGTGACCGTCCAGTCACTTCTTTTTTTTCTGCATGAGATGAAAGATCTGAAGACCTGGAAAGGAAAATCCAGGTTTTTCTAAGTGCCCATTCTAATGAGCTCAGCTGCAGTATTATACCACCACTGGGGTTACTGTTGTCTTTATGCTAATTCCATAAGACACTCGCAAGTTAAAAGCAGACTAAAGCTTCCATTGCAGCTTCCCCAGGAAAAAAACCTGAAAAGCATCCAGTAGCAACTGGAAACAGGCTCCTACAAACAAAATAGCCTAAACTAGCATATGACATTTAACTACTTCAACTCTTTAATAACAAGTCAGTCACAAAAATGTCCCCTGTCACTCCCCATCCTTTCTCTGAAAAAGAACACCCACCTTTCAACCTCTTTAGATGAAACCAATGAGATGAAAAGGTAGCAGTTAAAGAGTCCCACAATCACTTTTCCCCATCTCTCTGTCTTAAACCACAGAAATGAATTTTGAAAAAGGCCCACTCCTTTTTCCTCTAAGTAAGAAAGGAAGATGCCCTGCCCATGCTTTGGCAAATAGCAAAGCACTTTTAAAAGCCAAGAAAGATCAGCATTTTTACATGCTTCCTTTCAATCACTGCCTAGTGGTATTGATGGTATTGTTTTATGATTCGTCTATGTTGTTTAACAGTGAGGATCCTATGAAGTTATTATTGTCCTCTGACATCGCAACAAGGTTTACAATAGGTGAGACAGCTTTTCTGGTAAAAGATGAAGGATGCAATCCTGATAAGCAGAGATGTGAAACTACCCAAACATGTGAAAGTATATTAGGCAGAGGGCCTTCTCGGTAGTGGCGCCTGCCCTGTAGAATGCCCACGCAGCAGATGTCAAGGCAATAAGCAACTATCTTACTTTTTAAAGTCATCTGAAGGCAGCCCTGTTTAGGGAAGTTTTTAATGTTTGATGCTGTATTGTGTTTTTAATATTTGGTTGGGGGCCGCCCAGAGTGGCTGGGGAAACCCAGCCAGATGGGCGGGGTATAAATATATTATTATGTTATTATTATTATTAGGAATTGCAGTATACTGTCAACTGTCAGACCAAGATAGGGTGAGAATGTCTTCAGCCAATGAGCAAGCCCAAACTCCTATTCAATAAGCTGTCATAGATGCATGCACTGTCTTCTGAGCATGTGCAATGGCTGCCTCAAATGTACACACCTCAGCTTAACTGTGAAGTGAATGTGGCTAAAGTTTTCCATTTGGATCAAAGCTGGTTTAAGGGAAAACACATCAAACAGCAGCATTTCTCAAGAAACTACAGGATAGATAGGATGGTGACTAACGTCACATATCTACGACTTCGAAAACCAGTGGTGGCAGTGTGCTGGATGCAGAGTAAACAATAATGTGTACACAGCCTGAGACACACAGCTCACTCAGCAATCTCTAGTACATCTCACAGAGTTGTTGTGAATGGGGTACTGAACGGCCTTGTTGTCCCACTGAGCTCCCTGGAGAAAGGGCAGGTTAAAACTGTCGTTAAATAAAAGATCACACCATGCATTTCTCTGTCCCACTGAAGACTGCAATGTGATGCGGAGATGAGGGAAAGAGATGGCATGATCTCACCCTATGGATTTCAAGTTATGAGATGAGGAGGGGAATCTAGTCATAGGGCCACTGTCTTCAGCAATAGCCCTGTGATTCTGGTTAACATGGAATCCAGCGGAGGGCAAACTTCAGCTTTGCAGGACTTGACTCTGTTCTTTCCTGGAACCCCAAGATCTACAAAGTGGAAAGGCACTTACATAGGTTTTAAAGAATTCTGTACCCAGGAATTTGTTTGAGTACCAATATTGACTGGAACTCCTTCTGCACAAAAATCCACTCCTGGTTACTTCCAAGGGGGGGTCATTGTTGCACAACTGCACACAGAAGACTTGCTAACCTGCATCAGATCAGCAGATCTCAGCCTGCGTTCATCCCACCCCTCATGCAGTCCCACAGAGGAGCATACTGACTGCGCAATGTAAACTGTACATGCCCCCCCCCCAAATCCCATATTCTCACATACAGTTACAAAAGAATTAGGCTCATTCCTCTGCTTTTTAACCTCCAGCCTCTTCAAGTCATTTACCCATAAATATCTGAAGGAGGAATGCAGTGTTTTAATCCTAATGCCAAAACCAGAGAGAGAAACTTTTACATTGTATTCGTTAACACAGGATGCCGGCTTGACATCATTTCATAGAAGACAATGTTCACGCTCTCCCTGTTGTTATTTAGCATTTGGAAACTGTGCCAAGAAAATTGGTTGAATATGAAACAACTTCAAAGACACAACTCTGTGCCAGCCAGAATACATCAAAGTTTAACAAAGGTGGGGGGAGCTAGCAACTTAATTCACCTGATCTTGCTGGAAAGACGAGGGGAACTGTTTTTATCTATTTACCTTCCCAACATTTCCTTCCTCTCCTGGCCACTATTTAAACTGTTTTCATATCTTCCACCCCACCTTCCCAAAGCAGAATTGTGGCAACTTTTGACTTTAAGGCATGTGAAAGGAAAAAGCAAAGGAAACCGTTTAAAAAATAAAAATAAAAGGAGGCCTGTGTTGTGTTCAGAAGTGATCAGCCAGTCATATCCTTCTGCCCTTCCCTGAAAAGAATAAAAATCCTACCTTATCATTTCCTTACCAAGATTAACTCCTGCTTCCTGGGGAGTATTTCTGAGGTAAAGGGGGGGGGAGCAAAGGTGATAGAAAAGGGATGGGGAACAAGATTAACTCCTGCTTCCCAGGGTGTAATTCTGAGGTAAAAATGGGAAAGTAGCAAAGAAGTTGGGGGTGGAGATTAGCTCCTGCTTCCACAGAGAGTATTTCTGAGGTAAAAATGGGAAAGTGGTTTAAAAAAAAATGAGGGAGGACAATATTTAATTCCTGCTTTCTGGAGAGTATTTATGAGGTAAAAAGCAAAGGTGATTTAAAAAAAAAGTAAAGGGGACAAGAGGGGAGCTGAACAATCCAAACTGTCAAATTCCATTTTAGAAGAAAGGGGAAAACTGAAAAGTGAACGCGTTAAACATGAGCTGTTTCCTGCACTCAGGAGGAAAGAAAGCATGCTAGTAGCTGTGTGTACAAGGAGATCTGCAGTGGTGTTATCTCTGACCTGCAGCTTAGCCCTTGTTTCTCAGCTGCCAAAAAGCTCCTATTCAATGTTATGCTGAGTTCATCAATGCTCCACGTGTCAGGATCCTAACAGGAAAAAGCAGGACAGGCACTCTGCTCTATTCAACTGCCTGGGGACCCCATGACAACTCAAATCCCCTTATAGACTGTCCATATCAACGTGTGGCAGGTCAGAGCGCATAACCCCTCCAGAACCACAAGCCCAGGCCCACACCCTTCCCCGCTTGTCAGCACTGTCACTTTTAAACTGAACATCGAGCCTTATCGCCAAACCTGAAGTAAGTATGACAATTAAGATGGATTGTAAAGCCTGCCGCCCGCTGCACAATTAACAATCACTTGGCAGCACGTCCCACCCAACTGTTGGGTGGTATGGCAAGAACTTTATCCCTGCTTAGGACTACATTAGCATATTTAGTAGGCTGCAAGGCATAATTCCTGAGATATGGACATATATATTTTTTTTTTGTCTTTGCAGAAAATCTGCAATTAAGCTGCAATGTGCAGGCTGCATAAAGCAGGCAGTAAACTTTACAAACCCAATAAGAGAAGGGGGGTGTTTTTTGACTCTCTCTTTTCTTTTCTGGTCTCCTGGAGGCTGTGAGCTTGTGTCTACACTGACTTGAGAGTAAATCCCCTGGGTGTTACCTCTGAGTAAACGGGCATAAGGTCAAGCTACGTGGCTAGTAGGAGGTAAATTCCAGTGACTTCAGTGGGGCTTTTTCGGAGTAAACATGCTAATAATAATAACAACACTGCATGGGTAAATATCTTAAATACTTTGGCCCGCAATAATTATAGGAAAACAGCAATATCTGAAGGGACCATAACATTTAGTGTGCTGTCTAAAAAGTACAATGATGACTGGCTTTTTGAAAGAACGTGCACACATTTTCTTAATGTTTGTCATCTGCTCCTTTTTATTGTTGTCATTGTAGTAAGTGTTCCTCAGATCATAGTCACGCGAACTGTGAAAATTCATCACACGTATACCTCAAAAAACTGCACAGCAGTGGGGGTTTTTTCAGTACTCCAAACTTTCTTTACGTTTCTACTAAATCAGATGCTTGTTAACATAATCTGCACACTAAACAGTGTTTTTATTTGAGGTGGGGTGGGGAAAATACTTGAGATGGAACTGGCTTTCAGGGCCACCACACTCACATAAACACACACAAGTCCTTAGCTTTTTAAAGTGTTGTTTACGGTATCTGTAAAATCTGCTTGGGTGGGGGTGGAAGAAGCAGAGATCTTTTTGCAATCACCAAGACATTGTCCTCTTCAACATCTGTGTTGCTGGTGGAGAGGATATCCTGCCAAATGTAATAAGACAACTGTGTGACCCACCTTGTAAAGAGAGGCACTACTAACTGATTAGTGCCCAGCAGGCGAAGCTGCTGATTCTTTTAGCTCTCAGCCCATCGTTTGGGCGGGAGAGAGAAAGAAAATCCCTTATGTTAAAAAGAGAGAGAAGGAAACAATAGCCTTTAAGGGAAGCGCTTCATTTTGGTGAGGAAAAGCATATGAGAGTAGCAAATGCAATTTT